>NC_142082.1:124967073-125270103 GCF_054644295.1 Miniopterus natalensis
GATGGTCTGAAATTAAAAAAAAAAATTAACTAAAAGCTGTCTCTGCTGGGTGGTCATGTCCTAAGGCAGCATTTTTCCCTAACAAAGGTTAATCTTCACTTTAATGAAGCCTGCCCCTTTGTCTTTTTGCATCTGAGATTAAATACCGATTAACCTGCCTTTGCAAAAACAAAGTAATTTTCCTTTTTCCAGACCCTTCAAAGCGCAGGCACCACCTCTTCGGAGAGCACAGAGGCCCTCATTGTTAGTGAGTTAATTGTTGACTGATAATTATCCTGCACTCACCTAAGTAAAAGAAGTGTGTCCATCACTTTACTTTTTATCCAATCCCAGAGGATTCCCACTTTGCTTTCTGCGGCCGCCCTAATCTATCACCAAGGGATTTCACCACTTACATCTCCTCTCCTGTTTGTAATTCACAAAACAAGGTGCAACCCTGCCGTGCTCTGGAGCATTAGCTCAATCTGTTGAGACTCTGTTTCTCGGCATTTGTGGACAGTTCGGCTCAAATAAACTCACAAAAATTCTTTACAAGTTTGAATGTTTCTTATATTAACAACTTCAAGATAGCTAAAACGTAGTTTCATAATTAAGTTGCTTCAGAAAAAGAGACAAGAGTTAAAGGGGGGAAGCAAAATATAAGTGAAAAATTTAACATGATTACCTTCTTATTCCTACCTATTATTTTCCTTTCTAAGGACCTACAGCCTTTATCAACCCAATTGAATCATTCATTATCTAGCATTTTACCAATTTCTTACTCTCTGTTGTTTCAAACTTATTTTGATTATAACTTACTGACATTTAATGTATTGTTCAGCTAACAGTTGTTTTCTTTGTAACATTGGTCACTCCAGGAATATCTCTGGGCTTAATTATATCCTTTTGTTACCAGGGAGACGACGAGACCTGGGTTCTTGTCTTCTTGAGGGAAAGATTTCAATCAAGAGACGAAGTATAGAAAAGAAAGCAAGAATTTATTGGCCGGAGCAAAAATATACTTAGAACAGTGAGACGAGGAAGGGCATAGAAGAAGTAACAGACCCTGGGCCGGGCTGCCTTGGCTCGCTGGAGAGGCAGAGAAAAGGGGGGAAAGGGGGCCTTGGAGACAGGTTCAGGGGTAAGCCCGGGAGGAGCTGCCACTGCCCATTGCTCCCCGGTTGCAAGCCTCCTGGGGTCCCCTGGAGGGGAGAAGGAGATGGAGCTGTCGTGCTCCCCTGGAGGGGAAGAGCACAGGCTGGGTCCTTTGTCCTGAGTGTATTTATCTCTTGCAGGTGGGACTCCTAGGGGAGGCCTCAGGAGAGGGTCTCAATAGAATATTCATCAGTTTTCCAGCTGTGCTCTTCCAGGGTGGTGGCTTCCACTGGCTGGCAGGTGCCAAGGCAGATGGTCATTAGTCAATTTGGCTGGTCCTGAGGCAGCAATGGAGTCACAGTCTGATTTTGCTGCTTTTCTGGGCCTGGAGCTGAAATTCATTTGAGGCCTAGATGTTATCCTTAGGGAGGAAAAGGTCAGGGGGTGTCTAAACTGCATGACTAGCAATATGAAAACTCAGGGGCTCCAAACTGCGTGACCAGTGATATGCTAGGGGAAATAAGTAACCCTGGGGATGAGGTTCTTGTTTTCCCAGTTTTGCCCCTTGCTAGACATCCAAGGCTTTCTGTCCTGGTGAGTTTCTGTACCTGGCCCATCACCTTTGCTCTGCTCATGTCTGCCTAACTACCTATATAACACTTTCATTAGCATATTTTATCTTATTTTACTCAAAACTATGACAGACAAGTTTCTATCATTTCTTATATCACAGTACAAATTTTGAATAATTTTTCTATTTACTTACATCTTAATAAAACTTCCATTCCTAAACAAAAGTAATTGCCTCAGTTAAATATTCTCCCTACCATTGCATATAGCCCCTTAACCCGTCTAGTTAAATCTAATTGTAGATTTGTACTTAGCCTCCAGATCTTCTTTGATATCTAGCTTTCTAGTTGAATCTCTTTTTCAATGACTCAAACACCAAGTAGAATTAGAATTAGTGCTTTCCTGGTGTGAGATACAAACACATTGTAGCCTCCAGCCATCATGGGCCTCATTTATATCATTGTCTATGAATCACTAACCTAGAAGCTATGGGGATTGACAAAGAACCAGGTATTTCCATCATTATCTCAAAAGACCTAATCATATAACCCAGAGCAAGAATAAAAAGCAACTTTAAAAAAATACTTAGCTGTTATAACTGAGTAAACAGAAATGATTCAGGAAAAAAAAAAATACAGAGATCATTCCTAAATGAAGAGAATAGAATAGATTTCATTTACCTTACCCTAGATAGTGATTTGGTGGGGGGGGGAAAGATATTCCGGGTAAGTGGATGAAGAAGAGAGGTATAGTCATAGAAACTCATATGTTCTAAAGAGGATATTCATTTTCAGGAAATATAAGAAGAGATCAATGATAAAGTGTACCTTTAGGAAATTTTCATTACAATCTGCTGCCTGGTACATAGTAAGCACTCACTTTGCTGGTGTTGTTAGCTAATGGGGAGGGAGGCATTTTCAGATTTTTTTCCCTGGAGGAAACGAGCAAATGGATCCGTGGGTTGACTGCAGACCATGCTTTCCTTCCCCAAATCATTACCCCTCCCAATGTGTCTTTTCACCTCTTCCCATCAAGAAATGAAGGGATGGGGTGAAATGGGGTCAGGTGAAACTAGAGATAGCAATTTCGACAAAATGAGGAATTGGTAAAAAATGGATACTACCAGGCACTGAGTTTTCATGTTATGATAATTTGGTTGCACCATAAAGTGGTTTTGCAACTATGTACTTTTAAATGTCTTGCCCACTTTAAAATAAATGCTCCCCCCCCCAAAAAAAAAATTGGAAACTAAATTTGCAATAGGGAAGCAATAGGATAAATTGTGGTTAGGTCATACATTAAAGGACTTTGCAGCTATGAATAAAACAGCCTTTCATAGTATAATAGGCATGGGGAAAGGCAGGCTACAAAATAGTGAACTTTTTGGTGACATTTCACCCCCTCCCACCCCCCCCAAAAAATCTGCGAGCATGTTGTAGTACATATATCATAGCTCTGGAACAGTATACACCAAAATGTTAAAGAGGGAATAAAAAGGAAATGATGGGAAATTCTCCACCCCTTAAATCTGGGCTTGACTAGTGACTTACCAGTAGAATGTGGCAGAAACAACATCATGCTAGATTTGAACACTTTGCAAATCTAACATTCTCATCCTTGCAATCTTCCTGAGCTACCAGGGGCACAACCTCCTGCTTGAAGGTAAGAGTCACAGGATCTATGGTCCCTGTTGCACCACTCAGCATCCAGCCAACCTGAGAAGAATTTCCTTGTTAACTGGCCCTCGATCAGACTTACGAGTGAGCCTGGTGGAGATTAGAGAAATGGCCACCTTAGTCCGGGCAAACTGCTGACCCACAGAGGAGTGAGTTAAATAGTTATGATTTTTAGTTTCTAAATCAGCTGAGAATTTAATTCAAAATAAAATGATACTGTGTCAGCTAACAAATTATAAATGTAAAAATTGAAATGCTTTATTTGAATAAATGTTTATTATACTCCTATTTTACACAGTGGAATCAGAGCAATAAAACAAACATATAAGCCTGCCCTTGTGAGCTTATATTCTAAAAGGAGTGATGTACAGTAAACAAAGTAATATTTGTAATATGTCAGATGTTGATAAATACTAAGGCAAAATAAAATAAGAAATGTCACTAGAAATTACTGTAGGGACATAAGGAGGAGATGCGGTTTTAGTTAAGATAGTATTTTAAGGTTGACTAACCTCATACATATACATATACATATAGAGAGAGGCAAGGTGGGTCTCCACCCAAAATGTGGTTCAGATATCAAAACTGTTCACACTCCACATACCAAGAGAATTTGAGAGGAAGTTTATCCTTCATACAAGGGACTCCCTGAGGAGAGAAGAGTGCACAAAAGAAGGCTTCAGCTGGCTTGATGAAGGCAAGGGAACTAGGTTGGGCCTTTCAAGTTGCTAGGAGTAGACTGGGCAAGTGTTGCTATGTGCAAGCTGGAGACTTTCAAGTTTTGAATTTCCCACAGGGGTCAAAGAAGGAGGCATGCATGTGCTTTCTTGTCAGCCTCTCTAAAACATGGGGCCAAGGAGGAATGAAAGCGAATTTTAAAAGAAGTCAGTGGTCAAACTGAAACAATGAAGTCAGACTCTTTAATTATTGATGATCAGGGAAGGCCTTACTGGGAAATGACTTAGAGGATGTGAGGTGTGATATAACAAAGTTTCTGGTCTTTGTCTCAGGTTTCTGATACAGGACTTCTAAAATCCCTAGAATTTCCCAAGTGATAAAAGTACATGTGTTATGGTTTTGAGGTGGCTCATGGTAGAACACTAGATAACTTTAGGATGTGAACTAGTCACCAGAAAGACAATCTTTGTGATTGGAGGGTTGAGATTTTGCACCATTCCAACCTCCAAGGAAGAGAGGGAAGCTGGAGTTCAATCACATGGCCAATGATTTCATAAATGATGCTTATTTAATGAAGCTCCAATAAAAGTGCTAGACACTGAAGTTCATTAGAGCTTCCTGGTTGATGAACACATTGGTGTACTCATAAGATGATGCAGTATCCTGCTTCCAGATCTCACTCTATACGTAGTGCTTTTCTGAGTTCTGTAAGTCATTCCAGTGAATTATTGAACTTTAGGGAGTTAAGAAAAACCCTGAATTTATAGCCAGTTAGTCAGAGGTGCACATGGTCTGAGGATCCCAAAGTGTGGCTGGCATCTGAAATAAGGGTGGTCTCACTGAGAAGTGAACCCTTAACTTGTGAGTTCTGATGCTAAGTCCAGGTAGGTAGCATTAGAATTGTATTGCAATAAATGTAGTTAATGTCACACTAGTTGGGTTTTTACCAGATTACAAGGGAATAGTGTCGTATAGGAGAAAGGCGAGAAAGCTTCACAAGCAAAGGGAACAAGAAATACAAAGGCCTTGAGGTGGGAGTGTGCCCCACCTGTTGTCTTCCACTAATAGAATCTACTCACTGTGACTAAAGAGGTGTGAGAAAACTAGATGATTAGTATTTGGGGATGACAACATATGGGACCTTGTGAGCCATTGTAAAGGTTTCATCTTTTACTTTGAGTGAAACTCTCTTACAGAGAGTTTTGACTTTAGTATTATGACTTGACTTAATAAAAAAATTACTTTAGTAGCATAGCTTTACTTAATAAAAAAATACTTTTTTTTTTTTTTTATATGGAAAGGCAGAAACAGAGATATCTGTTAGGGAGCTATTCCAATAATAAGATAAAGAATTCAACTGATGTGCTGAGAAGAGTTAAAATTTCAGATATCTTTTAAAGATAGAGGTGAAAAATGTTTCTGATAGATTCAATCTAGAGTGTAAGGAAAGAGTGGAGTTAAATGGAGCTAAGGGTGAAAAATCTATTGTAGCATTTTCTAATAAAGGCCACGGTGGAGCTGAGTGGTGGCTTCATCCTTCAGGAAGGGTCTGGAAGGTTGAGGGTACCACATCCGGTCACTGGTATTACTGGCCTGGCTATGCTGATTTTTGAGTGTCAATTCTCTGATTTAGTCTCATAAAATAAATGCTTTTTTATTCACATGATCTAAATTTAGCAATACAATTAAATGACAGTCTCTTGTCCTAAAAATATGTATACATATAAGGGATTGTTTAAACACTCTGAACTTTTGTTCCAGGAAATATGTTAGGGAATTAATTTTACTTTAGAATTATTAATTAAAAATAGCATCATTTTACTGCTTTATTTGCTTTGTATTTCAATGAATGTACCACTATGAAAACAAATGCATGGTTAAAAAGTATTTCACCATAGAAATGATTTTTCACAATTATTTGATGACATTAAATATACTCTGCCTATATTTTGGGAAAATTATTTTTCCCCAAAGTGCACATTCATGTTCTACAATACTTCAATAACATGTGCAAAAAAATTAGGTAAATTTTCAGTAAAAGCATATTAAAGACTTTTAGATCATAAATTACTTTTGTTTAGTTGTTGATTAAAGCAAGTTATTTAACACTTATAGTTCTTTTATTATTTCGGTTGTAAATACAGAAATTTATTTTGTAAGTGATCCTGAATATTTTCTAATCTGGAGGTAATACATGGACAATTGCTTTTTTTGTTTTTTGTTTTTTAAATATATTTGTATAGATTTCAAAGAGAGGAAAAGAGAGGGAGAGAGAGAGAGACAGAAACATCAATGATGAGAGAGAGTCATTGATCGGCTGCCTCCTGCACGGCCCCCACTGGGGATCGAGCCTGAAGCTTGGGCAGGTGCCCTGACCCAGAATCAAACCTCAGTCTCCTGGGTCATAGGTTGATGCTCAACCGCTGAGCCATGCAGGCTGAGCGGACAATTGTTTTTATAAGTTTTTATTTGATGCTTAATTTGATTTTATTGGAGAAAATACCCTAATAAATATTGTGTCCTGTTTTTGTTTTCTGATTATGATTCAAGATAATCAGCTATGTTGGTAAATAGTGCTACTTACATAGATTTTCTCCTATTACCCTCCAGATCGGCCCAATACACAACCACACATGCATTAGCAGTCAATAAACAGAGGAGGGATTCATTTTCAGTCAAATAATTTAATGTCTACTGGAATAGCTCAGTGAAATATGTTAATTCACCATGTCTACTGTAATATTTTAAAGAGCAGGAGCCAGCATAATATGTTCTAGACCCTCTTATTCTTGAAAATTGTACTCATGTCTATTTTCCATTAGGATTGTTATAGTGCTTATGAAGAGCATTATCAGATGGTGATTAAAAGAATGATAATAGCCCTGGCCTGTGTTGCTCAGTGGTTAGAGTGTTGGCCTGAGCACCAAAGGGTCACAGGGTCAATTCCTGGTCAGGAGCATGTACCTTGGTTTCGGGTTCACTCCCTTCTCCAGGTCAGAGCACTTTTGGGAGACGACCAGTCGATGTGCCTCTCTCACATCAATGTTTTTCTCTCTCTCCACCTCCCTCCCTTCTACTTTTTCTTTGAAAAGCAATGAAAATAATATCCTCAGGTGACTATTAACAAAAAATTAATAATAAGAAGAACTACCACAGAAAATTTACATGATTTACAACATGACAGGTTTTTATATAAAATTCTTATTTCTGACTTTTAATCTGCTCTAATGTTGTGTTAATATTATTGTTTATTAACATAATTTTGACACTTTCTTTCATCTTAGCATGAAAAATAATTGCCTCTTTCTTCTTAGAAGGCTCATAACATACAGCTCTAGACCTTTGCAGTGTCTTTCTTCACATAACATTTCTTAAATTGAGTAATGGCTTTGAACTTTTCTGGAAGAAAGCCTTGAGGCAATATGAGAGAAAAAATAAAAGAAAAAATGCCACCTTTCTTTACTATTTGTGAGCGGCATGAAATTCAAAATGAAACAAAAAACTAGTAATGACATAGTTATAACATTTCCAAAGGAAATACATGGAGCTAGAAAGACTTGTGTCCAGGCAGTCCATTTTCCCTTGCCTATAATATTCCTATTGCACAGGAATGTTAGAATAAAATTAATTGCCTTAGATAATATATGAGAACCTTCGAAAACTCTAAAGTGCTACATGGATGCATTATGTAATTATTCAAATAATTATTAACACATTTATTTTAATAATTAAATTCTCTTTGATTATTCGAAGTTATGTGTTATACTATATTTAAACAAATCACCACGCAAGGTGCTTTGGCAAATCCAAGATAGACAAAATGCCAGTCTTCCTCACAAGTTATTCACAATCAAATGTAAAGACATCATACACAAAGTTAATGTTGAAGAGTGGGATTAATTAAATGGCACGTTAATTACAGAGTACTAAAGAGAGAAAGAATAGCAGTAATTCATTCAGAAGAACACAAGTGAAGGTTTCATGGGAAAGGTAATTTATAGGATGTGGCATCACAAATCCCCTTATTACAATGTCAAAGGTTTTAAGAGGTAAATATGGGAAGTACTTTCTAGGTAACATTTGTCTACTGAGGTACTGTTGAATACTACTATCAATATGCTCAGAACAAGGATTTCGATTTTATACCACTTGCAGGCTCACAGGTTAGCTTGTCATAATTTCAAGGGTGCTGGCAGAAAACACAAGGCTCCTGGCTCAGATACAAAATACTTTGTCACTAATGGCACAGCAGGCAGGGAGTGTGCTTCCTGTTCTCATTGGTTCCCTTTACCACTTAGTCTCATGGGAGTAGCACGGAGCAGCCTAGATGGATGCTGCACTTGCACAGGATTTGCTTCCTAGCTGAAGAGCTCTGAGTTTAGGAAAAACTCCCCACTAAGAAGGCGGCTGCTAGCAAATCTACCCAACCTGTGCCCCACAGGAAGACATTCTCTTTACTATCCTGGATGGTAGACAAATCTGCCCTTGCCCCAGTGGGAGACATGGTCTGTCATCTAGGCTGTTGGCTATACCAACACCCTTGAAAATATAATCTAGAATAAAAGTCAAAAGCTGTCACAAGATGTGCAGAGATGCCAGGGATAAATGGAGAATTGTCATGCAATAATTCGCAGACACACACACACACTCACACATATTACTTATACTTATAAGCAGTAAGCACAGATGGAGAAGAAAATTTCCAGACATTCCTTACTCTCCCATTTTCAGTTACAGACTTATTTTTACCCCAAAGATAGTTTGAATTTGATGAATACTCTGCATAATCTCTACTTTTTATTTTAATGCCAACTTTTTAAAATAGTTTATTTCTTATTACATTGCCTTTCCCTTATTGTACTTGGTCCCGCTAATATGTAAATAATAGTTATTTAGATTTTATAAGTCAAATTCAATAGAAAGCAAATATGACCTAGTGTCTATACCTGTGTGTGGGGAGGGACATTCAAATTTAGAAAGAAGAGAGGTTAATAAGGAAAGAAAACTAGAATGCAATCCCCTTTCTTTATGGAAAATAGAACCTGGCTTCCTATAGACAGCCTTCCATTTTGCAAAAAGAGAGAATAGATATCTGTGAATTTAACTTTGTTCTGGTAGCTCTCACCACAAGTCTTGCTCTTCTGCACCTATTTACAGGATCTAAGAGATAAAAAATGGCCTTAGGAAAAGTTATCCAAATCACACAGGTGTCACAGATTAAACACTCTCAATGTCCAAAGTACCTTAGAAAAGTTTTGAAGAAACTGGACTGCAACTAAAGAAAGCCCTCTTTCAGTGGCAAAAGATATTTAACATTACGCAAAAACTATATGAAGTTAGACATTCCACAGCTTATCAGGATATGGTAGTTCAATAATTCTGTTAGGGGCAGAGGCGCTCTCTGCTTTTTACTTTCCTTTTCTAAGTCTGCATGCCTCCATCCTCTGGCTTTCACCTCATGGCTGCAAAAACCTTGCTGCAATGGCATTTAGTGCATATTCATTTCAAGAAGGGGGGAAAAAGGAAACATTAGAAGATAAGATCTTTTCTCAGATACCACAGTGGGATAGTATCACTCCTGCAAAGGGGTCTTAGATGGCACAGTTCAGCCAAATGAAACTGATGTTTTCTTGGTAAGGAAAGATATATATTCCTTTGCTAACGGTGTCTGTCGCAAACACATTTCCTGGTCCCAGAACAGAGACTTCTCCTAAGAAAGGTGAAGGAATAAACAGATGGCTACAACCTGAGAATGGAGGTCATTTGAATAATTTTGAGACCAAAAATGAAATGAAAACTCTCATTCTTGCTTTAGGCTGGAAGGAACCAAGTGGGCTTTCTTACATTCCTGCTCAGTAACGTTTGCACCCGCAGTCTCTGTTTTCCTGCCCCATCCCTTAATAAGCTACTGCTTATGTTCAGCTAAAGCAAATCTCCCCACCTTTTCACCAGAACCTGTCTCCTTTCAAGTTTTAACCATTTTGATCTAGCAGTTCTTCCCTCTTGCCATAGCCACTCATTCCTGAGTTATTTCGAACAGCATGAAGATTTCGTTTTAGTATTTCTTTCATAAAACAAACAAACAAATACTTTTGTTTCAATCCAGTTTCTTTCTAGGCACCCTCCAGTTGCTTTGTACCTCAAAAATAAAAATTGTATGTCCTCACTACTTCCAATTTAATTTTCCTGTTTCCTCTTAAGCTCACTTCCACCAAGCATTTGTGCTTTAGCTCCAACAGACCTGCTCTTGTCAATAATATATCCAATGATATGCAGGTTGTTTAATCTAGTGAGCAAGTCCTAGTTCTATATTAATTTATCATCAGCTTTTGATCCAGTTAATCACTCTCTCATTCTCCAGACACATTCTTTGCTTGGTCTTTATAACACAACATTCCTGTTTTTTTCTCTCACCTCAATGATCATTCTCTCTCATCTCTTTTGTTGGTTTTTTACTCTTCTCTCTGGACCTCATAATGGCCAAATTGTATATGTCAATTCACAGGAAGAAAGCCCTTGATTACCTGAGCATCTCACTACTAAGTAATTAAACATTTTTAAAATAATGTTCTAGAAGGTATTGTAAGCTATAAAAAGATTCCTCATATTTCCTATGACAAAAATTAACATTTTTTGTTTTGTTTTTGTCCAGATATCGGGCTCATTTTTTAAACTGTTTTTCCATACCTGATCTCTTCCTACTTTTTTCAAAAATCTAATGTTAAATGTAAGAACACCCTACATATGATTCCATGTGGGCTCATGTGGGTCCGAATTAGAATTGCTTTGGTGTCTCGTGCACTGTCTATGGATTATATATTGGTGGAAAATAATATCCTTTGTTAATAAAATAATACCAATATAAAGCTTTAATATTAATTCCCTACTTTGTGGTCATCAATTTTGAAAGGATGAACTTAGGTCTTTGATACTGACTTCAGTTTGCAATTAGTTCTAGAACTGAGCCACAAACCTCAACTTGGCAAGTTGGGTGATCTTTACACAAATATTGGATTTCAGCTATCTTCTTTTATTATAAGAGGACTCAATTTGTAATACACCTTATATTAATTATAAAAGATTGCCAAGAAATATGTGCAGTGTTCTCAACTCTAAGCTTTCAGAATTGAATATAGACATTGATTCTGAGGGAAATATTAATAGAATTTTATAAGTTCCCATGAATGTAGATTTGGATGGCTATTCCAATGAGCCCACACTTCTCTTTCCTTTAGATTTCCTTTGTCCCATTTGATTGGAAATAATTTCCATCTGGCCCTCTGGAGTTCACTCATGATCAGAGCCAAATAGATTGTTTTTTGTTCTTCAACTTAAGATCTGGTACGTTAATAATGAATAAATATTAAATCACTCTTGCTTGTAAAACTCGGAAGCAAAGATATGTGACTTTTAAAAATATACTCTCAAAAGGAAACATGAAATAAAATGGCCAAAATTATAAATATCCGTCATCCAGCAATATCAGGAATTATGGCAGGACTCATTTTTCCTAGTTTAGCTAGATTCATTACTAGTATGTTAAAAAATTTAGAGAAAATATAATGAAATGATTTCCATTGCTTCCATAGCATTTTTCTCCCATCCCCATTTCCATCATGTCTGTTTCAGTTGGGGGATCCATATGGTTTTGTGAAAATTGACTCCTCTTCTGGTTTCAGTGGTAGGACATATGACCTTAATTAAGCCAGTGTTATGGAGGGAATTTAGCTGCCCATACCTCAAATTCATATGTTAACATCTTAACCCTGTTAAAGTGTCTCAGAATGTATTTGAAGATAGGGTCTTTAAAGAGGTAATTAAGTAAAACAAGGTTATATGGATGGCCCAACCATAATATGACCTGTATATTTACGAGAAGAGAAGATTAGGACACAGACTCACAAAGAGAAGACCCTGTGAAGACAAGGAGACGATGGACATCTATAAGTCAAGAAGAGGGCTCCAGAAGAAACCAACACTTCTGAGACCCTGACATTGGACTTCAAACCTGCAGAAGTGTGAGAGAATCAATTTCTGTTGTTTAAGTTACCAGGTCTGTGGCATTTTATGACAGTCCCAGTAAACTAATAAAGCTAGTTAGTTATTAGTTCAGAGGTGGGTAGGAGACCTAAGGGAGTCCAAAATACATTTCAGAACTTTTTTGGGGTAATAGTATTAAGGAAACATTCCCTCTTTCTGAGAAGAATGAGGAGGAAAGTATCTCATTTTTTTCTTTTTTAAAAAACATGTCTTTATTAATTCAGAGAGAGAAAGGGAGAGGGAGAGAGATAGAAACATCAATGATAAGAGAGTCATTGATCAGCTGCCTCCTGCACGCCACCTGCTGGGGATTGAGCCCGAAACCTGGGCATATGCCTTGACCCAGAATCAAACCTCCATCTCCTGGATCATAGATATATGCTCAACCACTGAGCCACTCTGGCAAGGCAAGAGGGAAGTATTTCTAAGTGCTGCTGGCATTCACCTCCTTAATATCACAAAGGGGCCCTCCCTTATGGAGAAACCAACCTCATACAGGCAGAATGTTGACAAAACATGCCAGGTCTACCTGTCGATTTTTCAGTTATGTGTGCCAGTAAAATATCTACACTTGAGCCATATGAAATTACTAATATTTGACCATTTATGAAGATAAAAAAAGGACAAATTCAGGTTGACCAACCTAATATGCTGCTTAATCCAGAACTTCTTTTACAAAATAATAATAAAACTTTTAATTGAAAAGATGGACATATGAAATTCTATGCTTTGAGAATTTTTAACTTGTTGAAAGGTTGCTAAAACATAAATTTAATTATAAAGTGAAAAATTATAATCATTCAGGGGATATATTAATATTAGTGGAGTCTCTGATAAATGATTTCAAAAGGAATTCTGAGTTTGAATATAGAGATACAAAGGTAAATGTATAGGTGAACTTATTACTCTTGATGTAAACTTTAATTTCTTTTTTATATAAAGTGGCTCTTTGCCTTTCACTCTTTCATTCATTTATTAAACAAATATTTAGCAAACCTTTCCCATCTGTCAGGCACTGTGAAACACACAGGTACAGAGAGGTAAACGTAATGAGGAAAGCCTCCAGCCAAAGTTGTTTATTGCCTAGAGGAGAGAAACATTAAGCAAACAATTAAAAACATACATACACCCCAGAGGAGGGGGCAGGGTAGGTAACTGGATAAAGAAGGTGAAGGGATAGCTAAAGAACATTTATGCATACCTCAGGGACACCCACAATAGTTGGATGAAGGCCAGGGACCGGGAGACAAGGATGGGTGGAATTGGGCAACGGGTAGGGGAACAAAGGGACACCTGCAATTATGTCAACATTAAAATTTTTTAACAAAACCATACATACATAAATGCATACATAAAATTATTTGTAGTAATTAACCCTTTACACTTGAAGCAGCTGTCCTTAACCTAACCCTGATTCAACAACCTCGGGATGGGCATAGTACTCAGACTGGGCAATCAGAGAACCCAGGAGCATGTGGTCTATAAGATCACATGTATGGACGTGTGATCCAAACTGAAGGGATAAGTCTTCTCCAAGTCTTTGCTGGAGCTAGTCATGAGAAAGTGCTCTCTTTTCTCAGTACCTTTACCTGTATTGAGGATACATTTCTAGACCTATTAGCAGCCATTTTACATACCACAAAGAGAAATCTTAATGTAGAATAAAGTCAATTTTCAAAAGAAAGCAGCAGAGGTAAACACAGTCTTCATGGCATTTTTGAGTTTCTACTCCAATTATGTTTGAAACAAGTTTATTCCTGAAATATTCAATTATGTAACACAATACACTTTGTGCTTTTATTTTAAACTAGATGTATTTAGGTTCAAGTTACTAGGATTAAAACTATTGTTAACTAACACACCTTTTCTTTCTCTTGGGGATCTGCACAACATTCTTCAATATGTTAAAATGTCTCATCCACCCAGGAAGTCTTTATGTCTCACAACATCCTACATTAAAGTCTATCATGAATGTCTCATCTTGCATTGCAGTTATCTATTTATTTTTTATTTTATAATGTATTAGAATTCAAAGTCCTTGAAGAGTGCAAACTCTCATATATCTTACTATACTAGATATACATGGTAGTACCTGCTAATGTTAAAGGAATTAATAATTACTCAGAACAAAAAATGTATGATTACTGACATATTAATTAAATTAGCATACTATAAAGTAAGGCATTTAAATTTGAATTTAATAAGGAGATAAAAGGAAACTTACCATGGCAGAATTGCAAAAGACAAGAAGTTTTGATTCTATAGTAAATTATCAAATGTGTATTTTTTTTTTTACAGTTTACAAATTCCTCTCATAAATATTTTTAGCCCATTTTATCTTCACAACCTGTAAAATAAGCAAAACTAATATTTTCATTTCATAGAATCAGAAACTGAGGCTTAGATAGAGTAGGTGACTTATTCAAAAAAATATCTGTAATAAGTAGCAGATCCAGGATCAGAAACTGACATAGTGTGTATTTTTAAGATACTTACCCTTTCAAAACTAATTTAGTAATTTAGAGTTTTTCTTCTGTAGCTTATATTTCCATTGGGAGTTTGTGATGAATAATAATTTCTCCAAGTAAATACGGGCAAAAGGGACTTCTCAGCCAGGGTATTTCAGAGACCCGTGTGTAACTGATATGTAAATAGTAAATACCCCTTCTATTTGTGTATTTAGTCATATTTCCTAACTTAGATGGATTACAGATTTCTATAGAAAATACCTCATATATTATTCACAAATTTATCATGTAGAAAGAGTTAGAATGTGTCCCAATATAAATTAGATAAAAAAGAGGATCACAGGAGCTTTGAGACAGAGAAAGTGAGAGAGGAAAAGAGAAACACATATGAAAATAAAAGTGTGGTATTTTGTATTTGAACCAGCAACAGAGACTGAGGAGAAATAAGCAATTTCGGGAAGTACAAAAATGGACTTGTACTTGACTCCTCCTGGTCCAAACCCAAACGTTCTTCTGATCCCTTGGAGGAAAATCAGTGCGTACAGAAATTTAGAGAAACCTTGTCACTAGAGCTCCATGGGATTTTCTGGGGATCTCTCCGCTCTTTATTTCCTAGAGGGGCAGTGACGGTGCCCTGAAAAGAGTAGCAGATCATGAATCACGTGAGAGAACTGGGAATCTAGAGGCAGAAGACGAAGCACCAAGGGGGCAGCCACCAGCCGTGTGGGAGGTCAACGCGGATCAGTGCCGGTGTCAGGATCTGTCACCAAGGAGGACACCACATAACAATATTTAAACAACATAACAGTTTACTTTCTCCTCATGTAATGGCATAAGCAAGTCTAGGGCTTGGATGGTGAATCCACAGCATAATTAAACAAATCCCTGCCATTTTGCTCTGCTATCCTTAGGTGGCAGCCCTTGTATTCATGATCCAGATGGCAGGTTAGTTCTTCCACAGTTTACTAGGTCATGGGGCAAGGAGGAAAGGGCAGGAAAGAGATAAACCATGCCTTCAAATTTGCATTTATCACCTACACTCACATCCATTAGCCAAAACTTAGTTACATGACCACACAGAGTTTAAGGGAAGCCAGGGAACTCAGTCTTTTTTATGGAAAGCCATATGGTTCTGCTAATAACTGAATATTTTATTACATTGAGAAGGGAAACAGTAACTTAGGGGTTTAGGAGCAGTCTCTGCCATAATACTGTTGTGTTGGCAGCCCAGGAGGAAGGCTGACAGAAGCAGATTTGTTCAGGTGACATCAGTGTGGGCAGAAAGAACAGAGACGGGGAGGGCTAAGAAGCAAGAGGGTAGAAGCAGTTGAAACAGAAGTCTGGCAAGGTTAACGTTTGATGCACATACTATGTGAAATGACTTTGCCCTTAGAAAGATCCTAGAAAGATAATAAAGGAAAACGTCTTTCTATTTGGTAACTGGGAACCAAAAGGTCATGGGTTATAGATACTTAGAGGTTTGAAGTGGGATATTAGGTTCCATAAGACGACAGGGACATGGGGTCATTTTTTATATGTGTGTATTAGAATTGTAATAGCAAGTACATAAGTAAACAAAATTCACATGTAAACCTAGCCACTTTATAATTGTAAGTTAATATTTTTGAATGGTTTTTTTGGTAATGCATGATGAGTAGATAGAATAATATCTAAATATATTAAGCTCTGAATAAATATAGGTTGAGAGATGAAGGAGAAAATAAAAGATTTGTCTAAGACACCTAAAAGTAAATGAAAATCAGAAGAAATAAAATTGGTTCAAGACAAAGCTTGAAGAACAGTTTTGAGATAAGATTTAAACTGGCCACTTTAAAAAGTGGTAACCTTAACAAAAACTCAGTCTGTGAAGTCCATGGAAGGTCCAGTCATTGACTAATATCTTAGATGTATGCAGGACAGAGCGTTGACTCGACCTTTGGGTTACAACTGGGTATCAGCTAGAAAAAGGTTCATTATTTTTCTCAATTTTGAAAAGTCAGAAACCATGCAAGTAAACAATAACTGGGTTCAGAAGTCTAAGAGTTTAAAACAAGCCAATATATAGTGTTAAGTCCAACCAACTAGATTTTGTACCTATACCATCACATTTATATCTAAAAATTCTTCTTATGCTAGCAAGATTCTTCACACTGTAACCAAAAATGTTTACTATAATTTGTTAAGTGAGTGTATTATCCACAAAGAAAGATAGAGAAGGAGGAAGAGTACAAGTCTCCAACTTAAATTCGAATGGAGAGAATCTGCTCAATATTCCTTAATTCATACGTATATCAGTATACAGTATAAGTTAAGAGTTCCTCTTTAAGAGTGTCCATGGAGTGTAAGGTATAGCACGGAAAATATAGTCAACAATATCGTAATAACTATTATGGTGCCAGGTGTGTGCTTGAAATACTGGGGGGGACACTTTGTAAAGTACAAGATTGCCTATCCACTAAGCTGTACACCTGAAACTAATACACAATAATGTTGAATGTAAAAAATAAATAAATGAAAAGAGTGCCCCAGTTTTGAAGGCTGGATCGGTCTTATTTCATTAACAAAAGGATGCTGTTAACCTTCTACTGTCAGGTGTTTTCCATACAACATAGTGGTTAACAGAGTGTACTATTGAATCTGACCGTCTAGATTTGAATTATGTTTTCTCTGTTTGACAGCTGTGAGGTTTGAGGTTTTAGATTGTATGATTATCTGAAGTACACAAACTTTGGGGAGTAGGTGTTTCAAAAGTACAAAAGCTTTGTAGAAACTTCAGTCACTGTCCATATATCTAAGCTTTGCCTTTAATATCAAAGTGCCTGAGGAAATTGCTTAAAGTGCTGAACAAGACATCACATGCTGTATATCAGGTTAAGTCAACAAAAATGAATGCCAATCTTCAGGCCAGTTCACACAAGGTGAAAATGTTATTGGTAAAAAAAATGTAGGAGGTACAGAGGAACTTCTTGCAGTACAAAGGTTGATGTTTTAGTTTAAGGGGAGATTCATATTCATGGAAAAACAGAACTGTTAATCTAGAAGCCACTTTGAGGGCACCTTCCCCCTGGAGCTCCTATTTTATGAATGAGACAATGGAGTCCCACAGTGAGTTAGTGGTTCAAACAAGTTGTGTACCCAAGCGGAGGCATCCTTGGGGCTAGAAGCCAGGTTCTTTGGTTCCAAGGCCAGTGCTCTCTCAATCCCTTGCTGGAAAAATCTTGCTACCTCATTAGATTTGCCTGACACATAAAGGAATAAATCAGGTTATTTATTGTAAAGTAGGTTAAATATTACGGTATTTTAGGAAAGATAAAAAAGTAAATTTAAAAAAAAATCATCAGAAATCTTTACCTAAAAGCTGCAGAGCACACAAAGAAAAAACAAACATTTTCCCCCGTATTAAAGCAGGGGAAAAGAAATCTCAATATTTCTATTGGCATAGTAACAATGCACTATCTCATCTATTCTTATCAAAATGTATAAATGTAGGACTCCCATACCAATAGATGCAGTGCACAGATTCTTAAGAAAGGTTAGTATAAAGGGCTATACAACATATATTTTCACTTGCTATATAATTTGATTTTTTTTCAGTTGAGTTAAACAATGACAAGAAATAGAACACTTCTTGTCATTGTTTAATCTTATCCAGGAAAAAAATATATATATATATACACACACACATACATATATGTCAGAAAAAAGTCTGTTGGTCCCCCCTTCTCATGAATACCTAATTCCCAATTGATACACAATACTATTGTCCCTTATTAGATTAACTAGCTTTAACCTCATAAATCTGAGACCAAGTTCCTGTGTAATTGGAACTAATAGGCAAAACATGATGAGGGTGAACACAAATGAGAGGAACAATGACTGGAAGTGCTTCTCAAACCTCAAGATGCACAGAAATCACATGGGGATCTTTTTATTTTTATTTATTTTTATTATTTTTAAAAAACATATCTTTATTGATTTCAGAGAGAGGAAAGGAGAGGGAGAGAGAGAGAGAAACATCAGTGATGAGAGAATCACCGATCGGCTGTAGCCCACAACCCGGGCATGTGCGCATGTGCCCTGACTGGGAATCGAACCCCGATCTCCTGGATCCTAAGTCAATGCTCAACCGCTGAGCCACGCCCGGCCGGGCACATGGGGATCTTTTTAAAATGCAGATCCCCTTTCATGAATAGGGATGGAGAGGAGAGTGAGATTCTCTATTGCAAATGTTATCCAATATCCAAGTTTCCACTATTGCAGTGGGAATTTCCACAAAGGGAAGAGAAGTTATATAGATGACTGAGTTAGCAGAAAACAGAAACCTTTCTACAGTTAATATTTTATGCATCACAATTCTGCTGATGACCCAGACTGTCTAACATTCCTAATTGTGCAAGTCAAATGCCTTAGGTATAACCAAGATGCCCTGAAGTTCCCTTCAGCTTCACTAAATTTTAGACAGACTTCCTCCTGACTCTGGGCCTCTGACCTCCCTATTTTGGGGAAGGAGGTAAGAGCTTAACTTTGATTAGGCCAGTTTGCACAAATGGCCTAAACAAGAAAAAAATATTTGCAAAATTTCTTGCCAAAGATGTTAAGTTTTATTGCCTCAAACTGAAAAATCTCAAGGTGTCCCATATTTTAACTGTGCTGCATATCCCTTTCCCTAACACTTATGTTACTAGTCTCAAAAAAATTTTTTTTGCCCATGAAAACAGCTTCAAAACACTACTTTCTGGTCACTTTTTATGTGCTCAATATATGTCAATTTGGTCTGATAGAGGAGAGTCACATGTACTGTTCTCTTCAATTACTGATCTAATCACCATTTTATTTCCCTTTTCAAATGAAAAACACTGGCCTTCTAAGTATCAATTTATATATACCTGGAAGATGTATGAGAAACCATACTACAAATTTCCACATGGACATAGCCATAGTATCCTCCCATGTCTGTTTTATGAATCATCATAGCCAATATAATGAAATTATTTGCTTTATGTGCACACATGGATTACCTCTCTCTGTGTCTACATATACATTTTTGCTGATATATTTATCTCAATATAAGTGAAGAAAATAAACTTTACAAATGGGAAAAAAAAACCATAAATAAATAAAATAATACTTTAAAAGTCTTTTACTTCCAAACATACATGATATTTTTGAATCATCAAGATTTGTCTACCCATCATGGTATTCAGTATATTTGTGTATTTCATGTTACATTATATATAACTATTTGACAACTACCTAAATAGGATTACTAGCACTGAGTGCATAATATAAACCTGACACTTTTCTAAACTTTTGACCATAATCCTTACAATAATCTAGAAATCAGGTACTATTATTATAATTAACAACGAAGGAACTCAATACCCAGAGAGGTTAAATAATATAGGGGAGGGAAAATAATTTTCCTCTACCCTTCTAGGTTCCTGGCTGAAACCCCAAAATAAAAAGATTAATGGGAAAAACAAACCAAAGTTTAATGTATACTTTCTCTGTACATGGGAGATACCCTGAAAAACTGAGGAACATACCAAAATGGCTCAAGTTGTCACATTAAATACCATCTCCAGCTAAAGATAAAAGAAGATGTTGGGGCTGGGAGCCAGTCATGAGAGTTTATTCGACAAAGTACAGAAAACTGGGTAAGGTTGTTACGCAGATTTAAGTCCTTGCTTTCTTTTTTGATAAGAATTCCTAGAGATTTAGTCATCTCCCTCTTCCTGGTACAGAGAAGGAGAAGATACCCTTACAAATGGAGATTTTCCCTCATAGATGTAAACGTCTCTTAAATATAAAAGGTTATTTTCTATTTGGTTTTCAGAATTTCTCAAGTGTCTGCTGTATTTTAAAAAAATAACTCAAAATAATTCTTATGCCAAAGAGGCATATTTTGGGGTGGTATATTCTGCTTCCCTTCAGTAATTTATCTAAGCTTAGACAGCTGATAAATGGTGAAACGCATACCCAAGAATTTACCTTGACAGCCTAAGAGCTTAACCATGACATTTTGTGAGGAGCAGTGACTATTTACAATTATTTCTCAAAGCTTTGAAATTAGTTGGATATCGGCTAATGTAGGGATTGCAGCTAGGCTCCTCTGCATACCTGCATTTTAAGAAATGGCAGAGGACTGGCTAACTTGAAAGACAGTTTAACTTTATAGTAGTACTTTGTTGTTCTTGATTCTCAAGCAACTGAAGAACAAACACTGTACTATTAGGACATACACATATAATATAAATATGTAATATATAGACACAATTCTATAATATATAACAGAAAATTAGAAATTTGTACTCTCTCTCTCTCTCTTTCTCTCTCTCTCTAAGAATATATCCTATACAGATACATATATATTCTTTTTCTGAGATAATAAATCTTTGGGATAAAAAATGTTGCAACATGGCAGGAAGTTATTTGATAAAAACTGTGATTTGGAGCTCTCTTTTATATTAATGTCATCAATGATTAAGTTACTTCAATGACTTTTAAGAGATAATATTGTTACAGACCAAAGTTATTGGTCCTTTGCCTGTTGTGTACAGAGAAGCTAGATTCTGGGACAACAGACTTTTCACAGAGAAAAGCAGATTTTTTTCATGAGGCAGCCCAATGAGCAGATGGAAAGAAAGCTTAAATTTATCTCTCAAATAAAGATTTGAGGCAAATTTAAAAGACAGGGGTGAGGAGGGGGCTGCACATATTTATTAATTCTAACTCAGGGGGATATTCTGATTGAATAGCCTTGGAATGGGGAACGTGAGGAACGTGAAGGAGAGGAGGGAACAAAGTGATTCAGTCTGGCGGAGTCTGGTTGGTCAGTCTGTATGTGTCCACATTTGGTCTAGGCACCCGAGCTTCCCTGTTGAGGGGCCTCTCACTTCTTAATGGGCTCCAGACAGCAAACACCGGCACCTCTATTTCTTGAGTTCTGTGAATCTTGGCTCTGCTATACTCAATAGGTCAGTTTCGGCTCATTTGGCTGCTAACTGCAACTGCTCAAGCTTCTGGGACCAATTTGATCTGGTTTGGACTGGTAGTGTCTTGAGCATTGTGAGGAGGTCTGGTGTTATTGCCCTAAATGCACTAAATAAAACAGACAACTCTTAGTGTCTGGTTTCAGTGTTAGGGCCCAGTTTCACAGTGATGTCATTTTAACTGAGATATTTGAAGCATCTAGTAATGTTTTTAATAGAAATATTATCTTAAGAGAATAAAAACACAAGCCACAAAGTAGATGAAAATAGTTACAAAGTACATATCTGATAAAGGATGAACAGGTCCAGAATGGGCATTCCCAGTATTTGCTACTTTCACATGTGGAATAAAGATTTGAGCTAAAGGCAATCGAGGCCCCGTAGGCTCAAGAGAAACGCCTCTCCCTTAAAGAACCTAAGTTAAGGGCCTTGCCAGAAATATTAGCAAAAATAACTTTTTCTGATCTCTATAGGGCAGGGAAAACTTCTAATTACTGAACATTTTCTAATCACCCTGCCAATGACCCTCCTCCCTTCTGAAGCCTCAGGTGCCTTATCTCATCCGTAGCTCAGAATGTCATATGTACCTCATTTTACTTGTCTCTTAACTTCTCATGTATGTGGGGTCACTGACTCTCTCATGTATGTGTGGTTACCATATATATATATATATATATATATATATATATATATGTGTGTGTGTGTGTGTGTATAATTAAATTTAGTTATTTTCTCTTCTTAATGTATCATGTTGATTTTATTATTAGACCAGCCAGAGGAACCTAAAAAGGTAAAGCAAAACTTATCCCTTTCCTACAAGGACTTGTACCCAAACTCTACAAAGACCTCTTAAAAATCAACAGTGAAAAACAAACAAATTTTTTAAATGAACAAAAGATCTGAATACACACCTTACCACTGAAGATACACAGATGGCAAATAGCATACGAAAAGGTGCTGAAAATCATGCCATTGGTAAACTGCAAATTAAAACAACAATGAGATACCACTACACATTTAATGAATGACTAAAATTAAAAACAAAACAAAAAAGTTTGACAATTCCAAATGCAGGAGTGGATGATAGGAACTCTCATTCATTACTGATGTGAATATCAAATGCTATATTTACTCTGGAAGACAGTTTAACAGTTTCTTACCAAGCTGAACATAACCTTACTTTATGATCCAGCAATCATGCTCCTAGGTATGTCTACACAAAAACCTACATAAAAATGTTTATACAAGTTTTATAAATATCACCAAAAAATGGATTCAACTAAGATGTTCTTCAGTTGGTCAATGGAAAAACAAACTGTAGTGCATTTATACAATGGAATATTTTTCCACAATAAAAAGTAAGTTAACTGACAAGTCACAAAATGACATGGAGGAAACTTACATACATATTGATAAGAGAAGAAACAAGTCTGAAAAGGTTATATATTGTATGATTCTAATCATATGACATTCTGAAAAGAGCAAAACTATAGAGGCTATAAAAGATCAGTGGCTTTTCAGGGGTTCAAGGTAAGAAGGGTAGGGATGAATAGGTGACAATTAAGGAATGTTTAGGGTTAGACTATGTTGGAGTGGTGGATAAATGACATTATGTATTTGTCAAAAGCAGTAGAACAACACAACACAAAGAGGGAACCTTAATGTAAACTGTAGATTCAGTAAATAATATTGTATCAATATTGCTTCATTTATTATAACAAGTGCACAACACTATTGGAGGGATGCTAATAATAGAGAAAATTGTGTGGGTGGAACATATATGGGAACTGTCTGCACTATCTTCTCAATTATTTTATAAATCTAAATTGGTGCAAAAAAACAAGTCTATTAATGTTTTAAAATGATAATATAAGAATGAGTAACAATGTTTTCGCTATATGGTCATTGCAAGTTGTATGTCATCTTTTTGAGGTTCAGTTATAAACTAATTTCATATGAACAAGGTCAAATTCCCAATGTAAATGTAATAATAAGCTTAAAACAATGAATCTGTTATCACACAAATTTAATTCATTTAGTGCCAACAGTGACACCATAGGTAAATAACAGAATATGAAAATGCACATTCTGAATTATTTTACATTTTTATTTTAAATGAATAAATAAATTAAATTAGATTGGACCTGCTAGGCAAATTAATTAAAAACAAATTAAGTAGCATTAGAATAGAATTTTAAGGATGCAAAGAGAAAATAAAAAAGGATATTTAATTTAAGGGCAGGACCTTCAGATTAAGAAAAACATGGTTTCAAATTCTGGCTTTATATGGCCTACTGAGTGATTATCTAAACTTAATTAATGTTTTCTCACATATAATATGGAGATAATAATGTGACCACCGCTATGTATCTGCAATAGCTAAATGAGTTAATTCATGTTGGCAAGTACTAAGTGCTCAATAATCAGTCATTATATGTATTACTGATATTGACAAAAATCTGATTTTCCAAATAGAAGTAGTACCTGAGACTGAATTAGTTCTGCTGCTGATTCACAGAATTTCATATCAGGTAGGAACTGCTGAATCAACCCTTTAGTTTTAGAGGTGAGAAAATTGAGGAGCATATGTTTGAGCCCTGGCTCAAAGCCAGGTAACTAGTTAGCAATTGGTGATTCTTAGTCATTTGTTTACCACACAGCCACTTTTCTCCAACATCATCCCTATCCAGAGGTTTTACTGAAAGGGATTTTCTTCTCTCTCTTTTAAGTAAGAACAATTTAGTGAAAACAAACAAACAAACGAAAACACCAGAATAAGTTGAAGCAAGATGACCTGGTTACAGTTCTGATTTTGTCACTTGCCAAAACTGTCCCCTCACATCCAGAGTAGCATACTTTTTTTGAATCCTCAGTCTCTTCAAATTTTATTGAGTGATACTGTAGAAATTATTAAGTGCATTTTGTATGATTATTGAAAAGCTACAATAAAATGTTTAAAAGTGGTATGAAAATCACAATATTCTACATAAACATAAAATATTATCATATCTATGACACTAAGAGAGGGAGTTGAAAGCAGATTACTGTAAAAAGAATTCACTGGACTAATAATCATAGCCAGCATAAGAGTGAACATTCATTTGAAAAGTAGGAGGTATTTTGGCTTGTTTTTCTTTTTTTCTCAGTATTATAAACAATGGATAAGAATGCAGCTGTAAAAGAAAAAAAAGGATCCCTTACCCTTTGGGACAGCATGGAAGGACTTGGAGAGTATTATGCTAAGTGAAATAAGTCAGTCAGAGAAAGACAAGCACCACATGATCTCACTCACATGTGGAACCTAATGAGCAAAATAAACGGATGAACAAAAAAGGTCCAGAGACATGGAAGCATGAAACAGACTGACCTATTTCAGAGGGCGGGGAGGGTGGGCAGGAAGAATGTATATGCTTTCATTCATAGCCCATGGACAGACAATAGTGAGGGGAAGGCCTGGGGAGCGGGCAGGGTGGGGTGGAGGTCAATGGGGGGGCGGGGAATAAGGGACATCTGTAATACTTTCAACAATAAAGATAAATTTTAAAAAGTTGTCATTTTAATTAAACAACATAACAATTTACAGGGATGTTGTCCAGATTAATGTTTGACAGTCAAAGCTGAAAAAGTGTGCCTTAAGCTCCTGGGAGTAATGCAATATACACTGATACAAATAAAAGTATGTATTTTAAACATCTTTCTGTTTTGAAGCTCCATGTTGAAAAGATAGATTTTGTTGTCAACTTTTATAATGAGAATATATCTTTAACCTGAAATGAAGCTGTTAATGCAAAAAGATTTTTTTAAGTTCAAACTAAGAGCAAATATATATCTTGAAAGTTATAGGGTAAGTATGAGTTTTGTACCACCTGATAGAATGTTATTACAATTACCCCTCATTAACAAAACTTGTAGGTAACACATTTGGGGAGTCATTAAATATGGTTCTTTTAAAAATCTTGCTGTAAGTACTGTAAATAGAATGAACAATCTATATTTTAAATAAATGTCCCTGAAAATCCTCTGCCAACTTAACTTTAGATGTGTTATGTTGAAACTATATTTAAATTATGTTTCTTATTCATGGCTGTAATGGGAAGCCCTTACATTACTTGTTTAAAGAATGGTGGAAAGAAGAGAGAAAACTAACTGGTCTCAACTATTTCTACACAAAACAAAAGAATTTTATACTTATAAAAAATCTTGAGCAGATGGTGAAAAATCTTTGCCTTTGGCAAAGGCATAGCAGATTGTGTTGAAGGACCTTAGAAAATGCATTGATATATTTAAAGATAATTTGTTTAGTACCTATAAGGAATCTTGAGTATTCCTAAATATATCAATTAATGGGTTTGAGCCTGATGACTTAAATAAAAAATGACAAGGTCCACAATTGGGGGTATGAAGGTGGTTAATAACAACCAGCAAGTTAACTACTATTCATATTCAAATATTTTCACTTCTTAAGTGTAGAGGTTAATAGATGTTATGTTTATATCCTGCTTAAAGGTTATTTCATATTAATGAGTTGACAAGAACATGTCTTCCTAATGTCAAGTGAAAGCTTTGAGAAATAAAAATCCAAAGACATGAAAGCATGGAACAGACTGACGAATGTCAGAGGGAAAGGGGGGACAGGAAGAGATTAACCAAAAAATTCATATGCATATATGCATAACCTATGGACATAGACAATGGTGCAGTAGGCCTGGGGGGGGGGGAGGGTGGAGGGGGTTAATGGGAGAAAAAAGGGAGACATCTGTAATATTTTCAACTATAAAGAAATTACAAAAAAATAATGTAAAAATAACCTAACTTGATGTAGTATTGAAAGGTTTCTTTCATTCAACAAGAAAAAAAAACATGTAATGTAAATATAAACACTATTTATTCTTGACCCTCCATAAGGATAGCCTAAGAATGTAGCTAATAAGCCTAACAATTATCTAGTTAATTAAAAGTGTAGAGAAGAACCTTACTTTTAATGGCTATTCTTTCATGATGGATTATTTTTTGGTTTTCAAACTAAGACCAAGGGATTATCTAATCTTTTTCATAATGTCTCACTCAGTGAATGTCCTAACCTCACAACCAGTTCATGTCCATACTCTAAACTAATAGTCTAAATTTCAATAAAGATAATATAACTGTGGGGTACAACTAGGCTTAGAGTAAATTTAAAATTCAAGACCATCTTTATTGGAACATGGTTTTCTTTACCCATTTCCTTATTGTTGAATCATTTTATTTTATTTTCTAAAATTTTCCCATTATATAACTAAAGGTTAGTTTTCAGTTTCCAATTGTGGACAATTTCCAGGTTAATACTTCATTCAAATGGAACTGGTCTTACCATCATTCTTTAATGACTATTTAAAGGAATTGTGTGCTCAGTGGAGTAAATGAATTTTTTTGAATTCTATGAAGAATCATGTCTGCTAAATTTAAATCAGGAGTGTGTCTGTGCTTTAAGCATGTTAACTTAACTCTGGTAGCCTGCTAGTTTAAATATGTATTATATAAAATGGATAGATAGGTAGACAGATAACACAGGGTGGGGCAAAAGTAGGTTTACAGTTATGAGCACACAAAACAGAATTTATTCTTTATTATTTGTTAATTATTGTATTATTTTCCATATGAACAACTGTAAACCTACTTTTGCCCCATCGCATGCGCACCCGTGTGTGTGTGTGTGTGTGTGTGTGTGTGTGTGTGTGTGTCTATATATAATCAGCAAGTTTATTTATTTAGCAATTGTTTGGACCACAGTCTCCCACGGCACTTGTGAACAATTTATGCAAGTCAACCACTAAATGTCAGGTTTCTTTGAGGGTGATAATGTATTCTCCCGCAAGCTTAACATTAATACCCAAAGACCTTACTGTCTTTCTGTTTGCCTCATTGAAATAAAGCTCGCAATACACATTCCTAAGCTAGATGATCAATAGAGAGTTGGTGATAAATAATACAGTCTTGTATAAATGACGCCCCTCCCCCAAAATACTCTTGGAAATTAATAAATGTAGTAAGAGCTACCAAACAGTCCATTGCAGCATGGTGCAAAATTTACTATTGACTGCTTGTTATAAATTTGTCACTGAACAAAGAGAAATAAGGAATTAAGCCTGTGGAACTATAGGCTCCAGAATTCATTGTGAAAATAAAAACTTTATACAACAATCTAAAGTAGGAGATGATGTTCACACTTAGAACATACAGGCTGTCCCCCCAAAATGTATATACACTTTAACAGCTGATAGCTTAATTTTGAAAATAAAATGAATTTTAATAAACATGGCCTTTACAATTATTCAAAGTGTGTGTGTACATTTTTTAGGTCACCCCATATATTTCCCTATGTTACCGGAAAATTGAATTTCTCTGCCTAGTGGGAGTGGGTTTCTTGGGACACTGCTGGAATGAGCACTTCTGGAGGTCTCCACAAAAGGATGAGATGTGGTAAAAAGGTTTATTTTCATGGAGTTTCATTTCTTGGATTGCAAAGCCCCATGTCCCTTAACCCAGACCTGAAAAAGGTGTGGCTGGGGCTTTAGCACAGCTAGAAGCAAAGCCAGTGTCCTGAGTTTCTGTTCCATGGAAGAATTGGGTCCAGTGCAGCCTCACGCTAGTTAAAGCCCATTGGTCCGGTGTGTGGAGGCCACATGGCTGAGGGCCACAAGGGTGAGCACAGGGAGCTGGGAGCCTGGCCAGCGCAAGAGCCAGAGGACCAGAGAGCGAGAGAGCGAGAGAGTGAGAGAGCGAGAGAGCCAGAGAGCCAGAGAGCCAGAGAGCCAGAGAGCGAGCTCCCTTTGTTCAGGGGTTAAGCACCTGAGTCCAAGGCCTTGCAGTGACCACGCCTGTTCTGGCCACTGACTTGTTCCCTGGGGTGACTGAGAGTTAAGCGTCTACGCACGGCACCCAGACCTTCTTGGGCATGTGTCTAAACTGTCTTTGTCCAGTTCTTTTCCCCATCGATCAGTGGGGAACAGACTTGGAGAGTGTTAAACCGCAGCTTTCTGGCAAAGCTGTATAAATGGCATGCCTGTATTATTTAGTCACCTCTTTACTCCTTTCCCTTAATGATAACCAGGCTATTAATGGTATGACCTACACACAAATCAAATTCTGAGGAAAAACTTTACTAAGTAAAAAGGAGATCATAGCAAAAGGACTCAGAAAATAAACCTGGGTTTTGTAAGCAAAAATTTCAATATAATATATTTTTAAACTTTTGTTCTAATTTTTTTGCCTGAAGATAGAGTTATCAAAACTTTCTCAAAATAATATTTTAACCACAATAATGTTCAAAATCCTGTTACTGTTCAGTGTTCCTTGAGTGAGAAATAACGTAGATTTAAATATATGTTTGGTGCTTTATTTTATCTGTGTTATTTGTAAATCTATTATCTGAAAAGTATGAAAGGGATTTAGAACAAATCTTTCTGAAGTGTGCCACTTTAACATAAAGATTATTTTCATCAAAAAGCAATTAAAACCCAGTAGATTCAAGAAAAGCTCATTTCCTCACCCTCTACTACCTAAATTTACATTGGGAGGAGGTCTGTACCAGAAAGACAGCCATTATCTGAGATCTCTCCTTCCCCTAAGAAACTTACCTGCATAAGAGAGAAAACTTTTCCTTTCCAAACATCTCCTCTGGCCTTCCTGTGAGTGGCCTTGCTCTCTTTTGCATTGCCAGGGTGCTATTCCTTTCCTTAGCTCATTAGGTTGTATAAAGGTCAGGTACGTGGCTGCCCCTTGGGCACCATATTTTATGGTGCCTCTGTATGTATGAAATTAAACTTGATTTTATCCTGCTAATGTCTTGTGTCAATTTAATTCTTAGACCAGCCAGAAGAACATAGAAGGGTAGTGAGAATTTTTCCCTCTTCTGCAATATATACCAAAAAATCTAGCACACTTTATATGAGAAAAAAATGAATAAAAATTTAAAGTCATAAGAAATGTTTTCAGTCGATTATGCCCTGAAGGTTAATATAGTGGCTATAAACTTATTTAAAAAGATACGATATTAGTTTTCTATCACTGCTGTAACAAATCAATAACAAGTTAGTGGCTTTGTTACAGTAGGCAGCTAGTTAGCTATTACCCAAAGGTAAGGGAGCCAGACAGCTAATTGACTGGATTAAGTCTAGAAACTACAGTTCCCAGACACTCCAGGGGATAGCCAGGTTGCCCCACTAAGGGGAGTAACATCCCTACACCCTCCCTGAATATGGGGGAAGACCAGCTTTCCAATGTCCCCGGGGAACAGCCGGCCCCTTCCCATAGATCACCCAGGGAAGGGAGAATCCGTGAAGAGGAAATTCCTCGGGTGAGGCAAGTGCTGTAGGAGGCAAACTGGTGACCACATGGGGAGCAGCCTAGCCTGGGAAAACCGGGGAAGGGAGAGGAGACAATATAGGGCCTGGGGCCCCAGAAGAACCAGGAAAGGGGTTGGATAGGGGGACGGCCCAGCACAAGCCTGTGAAAATTAGCAGGAAAATTTGTTAGTGTTAAAGAAAGTTTACCCCTTCCCAAGCCCAAGGTAATATAATTAAAGCTTAACAAAGGCCCCAGGCTCACTTGTGTGTTCATGTGCTCTCTCGCCTGGCAGCCACACAGGCCCAAGCGCAGGCTCAAGCACAGCGCTGGGCTGTGACCTGGGCACCATCCGCCTTTGGCAGTGGATGGACAGATGGGAAAATGAGACAAAGAGATGTTCTGCCTCTCTGGGCCCTGGCCTTCTTGGGCCTGACATGCACAGGTGTGGGACTAAGGTCGCAGAGCCTGGAATTCTTTCACAGAGAGATGGAGCTGAGCCACCTGATTGTGGATGAAACATCGGGCACCTGAGGGAAGTTCTTTGTTTTTGTTCCAATAAATCTTGTCACTGTTGCTCACATCCATCTATGCTTGAGTCCCTGAAATGCTTTTCTCATGATTCCATGGAAGAATTTTATTTTCACTGGCAACAGTTTAACAAAGCATAAATTCATGATATTATAGTCCTGTAAGTCAGAAATCAACCAGGCTAAGATCAAGGTGCTGGCAGGGCTTCATTCTTTCTGGAAACGTGATGGAGAAATCTGTTTCTTTCAGTTTTCCAGCTTCTAAAGACTTCTTGCATTCCTTGAATCATGACCCTTTCCTCTGTTTTTGTTGTTTTTTTATTTTTTGTTAATCCTCACCAGAAGATATTTTTCCCATTGATTTTCTAGAGAGAGTGGAAGGGATGGGGAGAGAGAGGGAGAAACATCGATGTGAGAGAGACACACTGATTGGTTGCCTTCTGCATGTGCCCCAACCGGGCTGGGGATCAGCCTGCAACTGAGGCATATGATCTTGACCAGGAATTGAACCCGGGACCCTTCAGTCCAAGGGCCCACATTCTAACCACTGAGCAAAACCATCCAAGTCCCCTTTCTCTCTCTCTTTTTTTAATATGTCCTTATTGATTTCAGAGAGAGGAAAGGAGAGGGAAAGAGAGAGACAGACAGAAACATCAATGATGAGAGTCACTGATCGGCTGCCTCGTGCTCATCCCCTACCGGGGATTGAGCCTCCAACCCGGGTACGTGTCCTGACTGGGAATCAAACCACTATCTCCTGGATCATAAGTCCTTGCTCAACTGTTGAGCCACACCTGGCCAGGCTCCTCTGTTTTTAAATCCAGCAATGGCAGGTCAAATCCTTCTCATGGGGCATTATTCTTTTTCCTTTTTCTTTTTTCTCTTTTTTCTGAGTCATTGTAAGTGATTTCGCTGAGTCATGGTTGGTGATTTCCTTGAGTCATGGTTGGTGATTTTCACTGCCTCATGGTAAGTGATTTCACTGAGTCATCTATAAAAGCACTTAAGGAGAGAATTAACAGTCATTCAGAACCAAGGTGATAAACTAGAAAAATTTCAAAAGGAGTTTTTCTAGAAAACAGAGATTTTTTTTCTACAATACATTTAATGATAGAAATTATATCTGGAGAGAAAAAAAATCAAAAGACTTTTTAAAAACTAGATTTACATAGGAACCATTATTAAAGTAACACATGACCTAACAGGTTTCCTGGTACTGAGGAAGAGCTGAGACCAAGGAATTTGGGCCTTTTTGGAACATCAGCACCATCTAGTCTTTTTCTTTGTTGGGGGGCTCCCCAGCTCCATGATTTACAATTGGAGAAAGTCTCACTGTATGAGGTTGCCAATTAAATGTTATGAGTAATTTAAACTCTCAGAATGCTTTGAAAAAGTTCCGAGGTAGAGAAACTCATCTTTACCATGACCTAGCCCCTAATTTTGAAATGAATAGATCTTCAAGCCATGAATCAGAGAGATACTACATTGTAGCAGAAGGAGACCCTGAACTCAGGTAAAAAGCCATAGTTTGGTTTTCTCATCTGTAAGAAAGTGCTAATCATTTTTATCTCACTGGGTATTTCACAAGGATAGGTGAGAAAATGTACTGTAGAGACTTGCCTGGTATTTGTCAAAATTCAATGACAACTGCCTTCCACCTCCAATTTTTCTAGTGTTGAATATACATTTCACCCACACACTCTATGGGTGTTCTCAATTTCTAAAGGTAAGAACATGGCCAATGTCCATTGCCTTCACCCATCATTCATTCATTCATTCATTCATTCACTCACCCATTCATTCAATAAATGGGTATTTTGGGTACCTCCTCTGTTCAGGGCATACAAGACTCAGAGTAAAGGGCAGGTCAGGGGAAGATGCACTCACATGTTAGTGCTCTGACAGGCAGAGGTCACTGTGTCACTTGGTCCACAGGGGGCTGAGAAGACAGTGAACAGGCGTGTCTTAAAGAATGCATAAGAATTACCCCGGAGAATAAGAGAGGAAAGAGGCAGAAAATGATGTTCCAAATACAGAACAGACTTCCTGCTACTAGAGGGGGACAATTTGGCATAGGTTTTAACAGTGACAGTCCTGTGACTCCTTTTTCCTCAGAGTTCTTTCTCAGACTAGACTTGGGCCAACTTAAGAATTCTTGATATTCAATTAAGGGTCTAGAAACAAACTTCTTGACTAAGTCAGACCAACTCCTGCAGGCAGCAACCCTTTCTAATCTACGTCTTTTAGACATAACACTAGGAAGGTCTTGGATTGACAAGGTCTACAGATTTCCCCATGAACCTTACTGCTCCTTGTTTCCTAGCTCACTCCATGGGAGAACTCATCACACAGCCCTACTGGGAACTAAGATTATATTACCAGTTTCAGGTTCACCATTGCTTTGTTTCAGTTAATTATGTATCTTGATCATATTACTAGAACACCCTTTATGTAAGGAACAAAAGTTTTTGCACTCCTGTTAACACCTCTGAATGATGGAGTGATGAACTGAAATCATTTCAAACTCTAAAAAGAAAGAATGTGAATACTTAAGAGTATCATAGACTTGTTATGACCATTTCTTATTAATGAAATAGCTATTGGATCCTGGATGGAGGTAAGAGTTGGAACTATGTAGAGAGCTCTAGAGTTGAGCAAACACCCTTTCTGTTTGCTTTCAGGTTATCATTAGGCTATTTTGTACTTATTTTAGGCATTATGGTGAGTCTGTTTCTTTTCTTCAATATGTTTAATATAATGTGATATGTCAAATATATCTCAATAAAATAAATATAGAAAGATGCAAATTAAAGCCACAATGAGGTATCACTTTATACCTTTCAGAATGGCTACCATTAACAAGTCAAAGAACTACAAGTGCTGGCGAGGGTGTGGAGAAATGGGCACCCTAGTACACTGCTGGTGGGAATGCAGACTGGTGCAGCCACTATGGAAAGCAGTATGGAGTTTCCTCAAAATATTAAAAATTGACCTGCCATTTGACTCAGTGGTCCCACTTCTAGGAATATATCCTAAGGAACCCCAAACACCAATTGCAAAGAACTTATGCACCCCTATGTTCATAGCAGCACAATTCACAATAGCTAAGATTTGGAAACAGCCCAAGTGCCCATCAGTAGATGAGTGGATAAAAAAGCTGTGGAACATTTACGCCATGGAATAGTATGAGGCTGTGAAGAGGAAGGACCTTTTGGCCTTTGGCACAGCATGGAGGGAACTAGAGAGTATTATGCTAAGTGAAATGAGCCAGTCAGAGAAGGACAAATACCAAATGATCTCATTTATATGTGGAATATAATAAACAAAATAAACTGATGAACAAAGTGGATCCAGAGACATAGAAGCATGGAACAGACTGCAGGATCTCAGAGGGAAGGCGGGGAAGGGGGGTGTGTGTGGGGAGAGATTATTCAGGGAACTTGTATGTTTACAGCCATGGCCTATGGACAGGGACATTGGTGTGGGGAGGGCCTGGGGGTGGGATGGATGTGGGGTGCAGGGGATCAGTGGGGTTAAAAGGGGGACATCTGTAATGGTCTCAACAATAAAGATGATGAAACATTTTTTAAAAAGAAAAGAAAAAGTAATACATTTATGTATTTTTGTATTTTAAAATCCACACATAAATTCCAGCAAGCACTTTTTTGGTCCATTTGCAAAATTGCTACCACTCGGTTTCTGATATTACTCAGAGAGTAGTGAAAACAACACTTGTGAACAGTGCTTGACATTCCCCCCTATTTTAATTCACTAGTAGGTAGTGAGGTCTTTTAATTTAGAGTATGTATCTTAATAGTTTTCGTGACTACAAAAACATGTTATGCATTTAATGTCAGTTTGGCTCTGGTTGGAAAGAATCAGGCAAGCTTTTGCCAGCATCTTCGTAAGGTTGGTCCTTGAAGTCAAAGCTGAGCAAAGGATTGCATAAATTATGTGGTACGTTTCGATCTAGCTAAAGGTCCTTCAAGTAAATAGAAGCTCCATGGAACTTGTCTTGGTTTAGTTGGATTCTTGGTAGTTCTAAGTTAGGAGCACACTGCCTTTGTTGTATACACAATCATAGATCCAGACACACGCACTCACTCACATACACTCACACATATACACACACAGAGGCACACTTAAATTAACGTTTCTTGATTTGTCTTTTTCAGTCATTTTCTAAGGATGTCTTTGTATGAAAGATGAGTATTTAGCAATTCCCTTCTTTTACCACCCTATTTTCATTTGGGGAATTGCAAAACCTTTTCAAACCTCTGTGATTTAGACTTAAACTTATTTTTTTGAAAGTTCTCTTCAGTTCTCTGATAATTGATATTTCCACTGTGGTAACTTCTTCATATTTATTTGTCTTCATCTTTCTCTTGCTAAAGGGTTTTCTTCAGTTTCTGGGAATTGTATTTGTATGTTTGTTTGTTTGCTTGTTTGTTTGTTAATCTTCACTGAAGGATATTTTTTCCATTGAATTTTAGAGAGTGGAAGGGAGGGAGGGAGTGGGAGAGCTGGTCTTGATGTTAGCCCTGGCATTGCCCTGCCTGGCTTTGCTGCTTTTCCAGGCCTGGAGCTAAAACACAACTAAGGCTTAGATGGCATCTCTAGTTCTTAATGCTTAAGACAGTGGCGGTGTAAGGGCTTGAATGGGAGTTGTATGAGGCTATTCTCCAGCCCCCTTGTTCCTCCTCTAAGAGGTCTACCACAGGACTAGCAACATGCTAGGGGAAGAAAGGTCACCCTGGGGTGAGGTTGTTGTTTTCCCTGTTTTTCCCTTTGCTAGGAACCTGGGGCTTTCAGCTCTGGTGACCTTCTTTCTGTACCTTGCCTATTGTCCTTGCTCTGCTCATGCCTGTCAGACTGCCTACTACAGTGTCTGATGGGCACTAGAAATAACAAGGGGAAACACTGTGAAAAGTATATGATTATCTAACCACTACGCTCTACACCTGAAACTAATATGCAATAATATTGAATGTAACTGGAATTAAAATGTGCATTTTTTGAGAGGCCATTACTCTGCTTGTCCTATGTATATACAGAGATTCACATTTTGCAATCAGTGTCATTTATGGACACAATATTCTTCAAACACATCTTCTGTTAGGGCTTACAAGGCAATATAATTCTTAAAGGCTATTTTGTAAGTTTCCTGGCCACAGGAGAACAAAGACCAGGAAGACCTGTTGGACAGGAAATGCTGGACACCAGGAATCAAACCATATAAAGAACTAAAACTGCCAAGAAGCACTCAATTGCACATCTGCATTTCTGTTGACCCAACCCCACTGCCCAAGCCCATCAACCAAGCCCCCCAAACCCACTGACGACAAAAGCTTCCCACCAGTGGCTGCATTTAAGGACGAGACTCCAGCTCCTAGGGGCTGACATCATCGACCCAATACCCTTTGGCTCAGTGCCATGTAGCTCTTCCCTTTGGAAATCCCCACCCCTCACTCCCTTTTCTTTAAAAAATTTAATTTTCCTTTATTCACTGTGTGAGATTGCTATTTAATCTGACCTGGAACTACATGCTTAAACCTTTCATCTACATTCACAAACTCAGTTCTCACCATAAATAAAGACTAAAGGGATATACAAATGTTTTATTTTTATTCCATTTATGATTCTTTATTTGGGTAGTGACTTTACTTTCCCATTTCTTGAAGGTTTCAGTAAGAAAATTTTAAAAAATGGGAGTGAGAGAATGGTATTATATGTGTATATGATAGAAGTATAATTGACTAAAAAATATGGAGAATGAAGAAAAAAAAGCATTCCACAATAGTCTTTAGCTGCACATTGCTTTTACAAATCCATAAGACCTGAGGATTTATGCATTCTATCTTGCTCTTGTTCTATTTCGAAATGCATATAGTACTATTCCCTTATCATTTTTTAGCTGCTGCTTCTCTTCACTAGGTGTGCCAGGTTATGAGATCAGAGGTGTAGGATTTAAATAAATACAGAATAAATCAGCTGCTAATCCCAAAGTGCCCTAGAGCAAAGTGAGTTTTAAAGAAATGCAATTATAAAACAGACTGCTGAATTACTGTATTTCATATATAATACCCCTTATTTCTCTTTCTAGTAATATTGTCTTGTCTAAATATGTCAAAAGAACATCTGATTGCTCCCCTTATCAAATATGTTCTCCATACTCTCTTAATATTTAAGGCTATGACTATTTATTTAAGAGAGTAAAGCTGCAGTTTTTCAGCTGTGAATATTGACACATACCATATGTTGCTTAATACTTTTTCCTTGCAAATATCATTTTAATTTTTTTAAAAAACATTTTAAACGTTTTTAAAATGTAAATATTATTTTGGAAATACTATAAAAGGTCATTTTTAATTTCCTGGTGTTTAGGAAGATTTAAGTATAATTTAATCTAAGAAAATAAATACTATTTCACTTGTCAAAACAGATAGAGAATTTTCAGTTTTTTCCCTTGATGGTTTATAATATGATGCATAGTAAGGCAGCATGAATTAGGATATCAAAGTAGAAGTTTTGAATAGGAATCTGGAAAATAAAAGTCAGACTCAGGATCTGGCAGTAACTGTATTTATACCAAAATAAGTAAAAAACAGTGATTTATTTCCTTCCTTCCTTCCTTCCTTCCTTCCTTCCTTCCTTCCTTCCTTCCTTCCTTCCTTCCTTCCTTCCTCTTTCAATTTTATTTATTTATTTATTTATTTATTTATTTATTTATTTATTTATTATTTAAATTTATCTTTATTGTTGAAAGCATTACCAATGTCCTCCTTTTTCCCCCATTGATCCCCGCCCCCCTGCACCGCTCCTTCCAGGACTTCAGCACACTATTGTCTGTGTCCATGGGTTATGCATATAAATTAGGTTAATCTCTTCCCGCTCATCCATCTCACCTTCCCTCTGAGATCCCTCCGCCTGTCCCATGCTTCTATGTCTCTGGATCTGTCTTGTTCATTGGTTTATTTTGTTCATTAGATTCCACATGAGTAAGATCATGTGATGCTTGTCTTTCTCTGACTGGCTTACTTCACTTAACATAATACTCTCCAGGCCCCACCATACTGTTCCGCAGGGTGAGATCTTTCATTTTACAGCTGCATAGTAGTCCATGGTGTAAATGTCTGAGAAGGTGCTTGATGTGATTTCAGTCTTCTTGAACTTGTAGAGACTTGTTTTGTGTCCTAACATGTGCTCTATCTTTGAGAATGAAGAACACTGATTCTTTCTAAAAATTATCTATCTCCCTAATTACTTATTTATTGTGGGGGAGGAAGAAATTTTCCTCTACCCTTTTATATTTTTCTGGCCGGTCTAATAATCAAATGTACATGAGACAGATAGCAAGAGAAAATAACTAAATTTAATTACATACATGCATATTGGAACCACATATACATTCAAGAGTCAGGAACCACACATACATGAGAGGTTCAAAGACAGGAAGGTAGAAGTTTTCTATATAGTGTTTTCTGAGGTAAGGACGAGTTAAGGGGCCTTGGGGCTTCAGAGGGAAGGAAAGTCATTCACAGGACCAGAAGAAAAGCAAATGTTCAGTAATTAGAAATTTGCCCTGTCCTGTAGATAGGTCATAAAAAGTTATTTGTGGTGAAATCTCTTATTATGGACTAGGCCCCAAGTTCAGTTCTTTAAGGGAGAGGTAAAAGTTTCTTGTGAGCCTGCAGGATCTTGATTGCTTTTAGCTCAAAATAATTTGCATTCCAAAGTAGCACACTTTAGGAAGGCCTATTCTGAACCCCATCACTATCTATCTACTGTAAAATTCATCTTCATGAGCCACAGCAATTTCTTTAAGGTTTAGTGAATCTACAATCTGATTTGTAAACAGACTCTGGCCATTTTGCCATCACAAAGGTTAATTTAAGTATTCATTGTTGCATACATTATATTAACTTTGCTTGTTTAGTTGCTCATTTTCTTATTAGCTCAGGTCTTATTGGTCTTTTTATTAGCCCAGAAGTAGGACCATGTGAAAAAAATTTTAGGAGAAAATTATGTTTTGTATGTTGCACTGATAATCCAAGAGTCATAATATGTGGATAAAAAAAAGCTTCATTTATAGATCTCAGTCAAATTTTAAATACCGGTAAGGTCAGAGAAATAACTTTATAAACAGCAAGTAATCTATCATATCTCCTATTTGTAACTTGTTGAATCATATGGCCTAAGATAAAAACAAAACAGATTTTACTAAGTTTAAGGAAAACTGAACTGTAATCTATTCTATCCATAAAATACAGTCAGATTAGACAGCTTTGTACCTATTAAATGATGAATACTTCTTACCCCAAGATAAAAGATTTAGCTTAATTAATACAATAAGACTCATGTTAATTTCATAAATCATAATTTTGAAAAAATATATTCTTGTTTCTAGACAAGACACATATATTTGCTTTCAGTACTTATCCTCTTTTATTTATTACTATTAAAATATTTAACTCAGAGAGAAAAATGATATATTAACTATGTTTCTAAATCTTTAAGTCCTATCTTGGCTTCATTCCTTACTTCAGTTTTTCAATAAATATTTTTTGTGTCAATTATATAGTAGGTACTAATCTAGTTTCGGTGAATATAAAAATAGGTAGAATCTACTCACTACTTTGAAATAATCTATGTATAATACAGTTAAGGATACATGTCTATACAGATACTGTAATGAGAAAATATAACATTGTGTTATGCAAATTTTTTTCAAGAGAAGCAAGAGGAAGGGGTACTATTCTGCCAGAGATGTTAAGGAAAACCTTCACAGAGGAGGTATAATTTGAACTAAGTTGCCCTTGGTGAATAACAATTTAAATGGTGGGAAAGGAGGAAGTAACAGTACAAGCAGAGGAAATCAATAAGTCAAAAGGTATGAGAAATCATGGCACATTCAGAGTTCCACAATTAGTACCAAATATAAAAGACAAGAATTTCAACAATAGAGTCATCTGCAGTATCAAACACCAAAGAAAGGACAGAAAAGTCTAATAAAATAACGATGGATTATTTTAGAATTAAAATAATAATCCCAAAAGAGTAGTAGGCATATATTGAAGACCAGAGGAATTTGAGAACTGAATGCAAAGAGGCATTTTAGACATGTGTATAGACTAATTTTTAAACAACGAATGAATGAATGAATGAATGAATGAATGAATGAATGAGTGAATAAATCAACTGATAGCAATTCATTGTAAACATCTTCATTCCTATGAATATTTAATTTATTGATTCAGTAAATAACCATGCCAAGAGCTGCTTTAGACATTAGAAATGTAGTATACTTTTAATTTTATAATATTTTTATTTATTTATTTCTAATCCTCACAAGAGAAACAAGGATATTTTTTCTATTTTTTAGAGAGAGTGACAGAGAGAGAGAGAGAAGCAACCATGAGAGAGACACATTGATTGGTTGCCTCCCACAAGCCCAGGGTAGGGATCAAACCTGCAATGTAGGTACATGGTTGACTGGGAATGAAACTTGTGACCCTCTGGTGATCAAGCTGGTGCTCTAACCACCGAGCAGCACCAGCCAGGGCAAGGGGATGCAATATGATTTTTTTTTAAGCACAACCCTAAGGCCCAAAAGAGTTTGTATGATGGGTAAAATGCCCTCAATGTCTCTCTACTGCAGTTCCCTAAGCAAAAACAATAGTTACTTGGGCTAATGCATCTTGCTAAGAAAGAAATGAACAGGGAGTAACTTAGATCCTAAAGCGATGCCGTCCATTATCTCTCGGCAATGCGGCAATTACATTTTTATGCATTAAGAGTGGAAGAGGCACATGTGTGCAGTTAAACTTTCATGCTTTGCTATTTACAGAAGTGGAATAAGTATCCATCAATGACATCATGTATACAAGAATATTCATCAAAGGTTAGAGGAAGGAAAGAGGTTCTGTGATTAATTGTTTATTCGCCAATTCATCAAGTGGTAAAATAAATATGCTTCAGTTTAACTGCTGACACGTTCAGAGTGGGAGTGGGATATTTGTGGGTTCAAACTGTGTATGTTACTAATTTCAAGAGTGAAATAAAACTCCATCAGTGACATACCAAGTAATTGGACATGCTTTGGAGGATTTGTCTAGATTGCCTTCTCAGAACTTGTAGTCACATCAAGAAAAAAAAATCTGCCCTGATTTGTTGATGCTTCAAGTTCTGTAGGGAACTAGTTATGGGTCAAATATTTGCACAGCTGTTTATAAGACATATTACAACAAACCTAGTACAGGCCTAGTGCTCTCATGTTATTTATTATTTATAAGTAATTTTACAGAAAGTTGTACCATCAGAAAATATTGCTCTTATATACTAGAAGGGTCTTATTAATTGTATAATGAAATATAGTTTGAATTTCTGGAGAGGGTTTTTTCACTTTACCTATACACTAAGGTTGGGAAGTATTTTATATAGTACTTTTACTCTCTAAATTTCTTCATTATGTATGACACACGTTACACTGGAAAATGCAGTTTCTCAAAAGCTTCCAATTGTACAAAGCTTTATACTATCCTGGAACGCCTGTTATCATACTAACAATTTTACATCAAAACTTTATATTGCTTTGCACAACCAATGATGCATAAAATGAATATCTTTGAAATTCAGGTTGCTGAGGACTGAAAGTGGACCAGGCATGGATGTTTACCAATTGTCTGTTTTGGAAAAGCTGAAGAATATTAAATAAAAATGGTAATACTTATTGCTACTATACATTGATTTTGGATTAAGTGTAAAATGACTTGATGTCCAAGTCTCCATGTTATTTCCTTTTAAAAATTTGGATAAGAGAAAAAGTGTTTAATTAAACCAGACGCAGGAGAAAATGATGCAATCAAGAGATGCTGTAAACATGACACTTGTGAGGCTGCTGCCAGCATGCCACAGTCCAGTGTTTTACAGCAAACTTTTTTAATAAGTAGAAAGAGAACACTATAAAATAATGATAAAGAGCAGAGTGTAATCATCAACCAGGAACACAGTCATTTATTATACAGGGTGGAGTTATTCATATGGAAAATAATACAATAATTAATAACTAATAATACAAGAATAAACTGTTTTAAGTACTCACAACAGTAAACCTACTTTTGCCCCACCCTGTATTATCAAGTACTATGCACTGTACATAATTGATGTGTTTTGCTTTTCTACCACTGGCACCACAGTAGGTTTGCAGTAGGTTTGTTTGCACCAGAGTCACCACAAACACGAAAGTAAAGTGTTTGCTCAATGGTGTGGTGATGACAATGCCATTGCCAAGTGACAGAAACTTTAGCTCCATTACAATCTTATGAGATCACAGTCAAATACATGGTGTTGAATGTATTTAAAGTACTGTATTCAGACCCTACCTGAGAGGCAAAAAAATGTAGCAATGTACAAAAGAAGGAAAGAGATTGTAATTACTGTTTCTCAACCTTTTTTTAAAATTTATTTCAAAGCACACTTAGAAAGAAAATATTTGCATGGAACACTGGGTCAACTGAGAAAGTGCTTACAATCAGAGGCCACCAGTCAGATTCAAATTCTAGGAATACACCTTCTTTTGTGGTTACCCACACTTTGGAGGAGATAGAATATTTGACTTGAAGTTCCATAAAGATTTTATCCAATAAGAAAAGAGTTCCTCAAAATGAAATCAGGGTTCTTCTAAAATTAATAGCAAAAAGCATGCATGATTATCAAACAAGGATTGTATGGTCATGCCCTGTCTGTATTCACAGTCCTATGATGTGATCTGAAGGTAGAAATCAGGGATTTTTCTCTTATAGCTGTCTATAGACTTTCAAAAATGACAATATTTTCAACAATGAACACATTTAATATGAATATAGAAAGAAATAGAAATATATAAGCAGATGTACAAAGACATGTGCTCATTGGGATGGTTATTTCTCTGCTTCTGTGAAATCTGTATGTTCAACAGGGAGCAGAAGGTTCATTAATTTTACAAACATGCTCTTTAAAGGAATAAGCAGAGAATGAAAGCAGTAATTGCTAAATTGTGCCAAAAGAAAAGAGCAAAAGCAGTTAAGTGGCTAGTTAGTTTTTATTTATATGCTTACAGATTAATATAATAGCCTAACATATAGTTCCCTTGTATAATATCTACTTCATATGAAAAAAATGAAGTCCTTCAGAAAATAACATGAAATTCCTACTTATATCCACTAAGTCATTAATATCCATATTGCTGCCACATGTCCAATAATTTTGAGTAACTTAAAGTAGGTCATTAATAAGCAATTCAATAAGGTGGTGTCATTTCCATTTAATCACATTCTTACTTCAATACTATATTTTAAGAAAAAAACAGAAGGTGGGTGAAGAGAAAATGAGCAGTGAGCCAACAGACTCAGAGGTATCGGTAAAAATGTTGCTTCAGCAGGCATACTTGCAAAAACAAATTTCTCTTTTATTTGAAAAAATATATAGCTGGGCTTTCCTAAAATCCTGATCCTCTCTGGGAGCAGGCAGACGGGGACAAGAGTTTATTTTTTAAAATACCCATGTTGAAAGTTCTGCACAAGTTCATTATTTATCTATTCCCAATGTCACGCACCTTTACATTGTGAAAGAAAATAAATAAAAGTTTATATTTTCACATGAAGCAGTCAAAATATTTTGTCCTTATGATGTAGCCCTGAAAGAGGGAATCAAGACCCAGATACCAGTGTTCTGTGAAGCCATCAGAATGGGTAGAACCATTTGTATAAAACTCCTCAGCTCTCAAGTTGATGGGCCGCCAACTCGAGGGCAGGTAACCACTATGATTGCACATCAGAAAGAACAGAGACATCAAATGGTAACTGGTGACTGTGCAAATGAAAATTACCTGAGTTTATAAGCATTTTAGTTCAACTATCATCTATTTTGACTTGTAGATGGAATAGACCAATAAACATTTGATCATATATAAAACACAAAGGGTATTCCAGGTAGGTACCTCACTTTATTTTTTTATCCATTACTTAGGTCTTGTGATAGATATCTTTATAATGACCCTCAAATAATGCCTTGCATAAATGTTATAATAAGCCTAAATGAAGACTGGATTTTGTTCTACACATATATCTTTTAAGGGGAGAGGAGGAGATCAAATGAGACTTAATATCATGGATTTTTTTTTCTAAAATTAAGATTAATGCCAGATTGATTAGGATACAACTGTGGACAGCAGAAGCAGGTAGTAGATATCAGACTACCCACATGGCTTTAATTTTAAACGTGCATATTAGTTTTTTTTAAAAGAGGGTATTTTAAAATCTCACATTTAATCTCTTCTCCCACACGTCATATCACAGTTAAGACATGACACATATTGCTGTCCAGATGCTAAAAATATTGTTATTTAAATAGATTTTTCTGACAGATATTCAGAAAATAGCAGTATTTTTTCTAATCTTAATGCTAGTATTTTAAAAATTGTATTTTCTATATTTAAAAACACTGCCTGCTCAAGTCTTTGAGTACATCTAATTTTATTGTACTATCAAAGAAAATATTTTTACTATGGCAAGTCAACCGTCAGTATACATTTATGAGAAGCAGGGCATAAAGTCTAATCCTGATTTTATTGATGATTTGAGAAATAAAATGAACTTTCCTTAAAAAAAATATTATGAACTCTCTCTGACTTCCATCCTTCATTTCTTAGCTAAAATTAAATTTCTTCTTGGATAAAATAAGCAATATAGACTTGTATATATGTGAGATAGAGTTGGGGCAGTAATACTCACTGAACAATTAAGCTTTTATTTTTTTGCACTGAGTTAGGTCTTGCAGTTTCTCACAGAAGAACTTTGAAGTAATTGCAATTTAGAATCTAAATTGAACATAACTTTAACCATAAGTTCAAAACAGTGAAAGGATTGAAATACTTAGAAAGAGCTTACATTTGGGAAAACATTTTCCTACAACATTTTTTTCTTCACTTTTTGCTGTCACTGGCAGTCTTCTTGTTCAACTCAACACTTAATCTATGAAATGTCATTCCATTTATCACTTTTATTATTATTAGAAAAAGCATCTTATAGAACATTTGACTGTTTACATATTGTCAGACCAATGTACAGTACCCTCTTCTACTCTTCCCATCACACTAACAGTCCTCACGGCCTCTCCCTTTCTCTTCTACTCTCTGCTCTATGCTCTGCCACCTCTGATGTCCTGGAGTCTTTCTTACCTGCTGTCACACCTCATTTCACATACACACAGACACACGTTCCTTGGGAACTGGGTTTTCTTTCCCAATAATTCCATCAACATTTACTACTTTGGTCTCATATATCCATTCAGGACTTTGGCTTACACCTTCTGATGTGGTAAACGGAGGGGTTACCATAAGATGCAGCCTCTCCTTCTTAAAAGTCAGATATATTTTGATGAGTGACACACAAACTGTATATTAATCGCAAATTTTAATTTTGTTATTTTATAAGGTAAGGTGCTTTAGAACTACATCAGATAACTACAGATTTTGTATTTTTAATCAGTAAAGCATTTAGTGAACATTTACAATGAGTCAGTGACTAGAATAAATAGTAAAAGCAAAATGATGGACAGGTGCCTGATTTGAGAAACTTGTGCTTTAGTATGGAGATTCAGCATGTTTAAAAAATCTATAAGGCAAGGGGAGATACGTTTCTATTATATTTCTATTTCACCTTATAGCTTATTTGTTAAGTATATATAAATGTGTTCGGCTCTTTAATTATGCAATTATTTCTCAGATAACAGTGTCTTTGCATATTCTTTTTCTATTTTTAAAATATCTGACTTCTTTTTTAAAAATAATTTATCTTTATTATTGAAAATATTACAAATGGCCCGGCAGGGCGTGGCTCAGCGGTTGAGGGTCGACCTAGGATCCAAGCGATTAGGGTTCAAACCCAGGTCAGGGCACATGCCGGGGTTGCGGGCTCGATCCCCAGCAGAGGGCGTGCAGGAGGCAGCCGATCCATGACTCTCTCATCGTTGATGTTTCTCTCTCTCTCTCTCCCTCTCCTTTCCTCTCTCTGAAATCAATAAAAATATATTTTAAAAAATATATATATATTACAAATGTACCCTTTCCCCCCCCCATTGATCCCCTCCACCCTACCTCCCCTCCCAGGCCCTCGCCACACTATTGTCTGTGTCCGTGGGTTATGTATATATGCATATAAGTTCTTAGGTTAATCTCTCCCATCCACTCCTGCCTTCCCTCTGAGATTCCTCAGTCTGTTCCACGCTTCTATGTCTCTGGATGTATTTTTTCCCTCAGTTTATTTTGTTCATGTGATACTTACCTTTCTCTGACTGGCTTATTTTGCTTAGCATAATACTCTCCAGGTCCCACCATGCTGTCTCCAGGGCAAGGGATCCTTTTTTATGGCTGCATAGTATTCCACAGTGTAAATGTCCAAGAAAATGCTTGATATGATTTCAATCTTCCTGAACTTGTAGAAACCTGTTTTGTGTCCTAACATATGGTCTATCTTTGAGAATGTCCCATGTGCACTTGAGGAGAATGTATATTCTGCAGCTTTGGGATGAAATGTTCTATAAATGTCAATTAAAATGTTCTGTAAATGTCAATTAAATCCATCTGATTTAGTGTATCAAGGTTTCCTTGTTGATTTTTCTGTCTGGAAGATCTATTCAGTAAAGTCAGTGAGATGTTAAAGTCCCCTATTATGACTGTACTGTTGTCCATCTCTCCCTTAATGTCTTCAAAAAGTTTTTGTTTGTTTGTTTGTTTTCCAGCCTGCATGAATCTTTTGTTCTGAGATGGGTCTCTGGTAGACAGCATATATTTGGGTTATGTTTTCTTATCCATTCAGCTATCCTATGTATTTTTATTGGAGCATTTAATCCATTTACAGTTAAAGTTATTATTCATAAGTACTTATCTATTGCCATTTTATTTCTTTATGCCTATGTTTTTCTTTCTATTTCAACTTCTTATTACATCAGTCCCTTTAACATTTCTTGCAGTGCTGGTTTGGTGGTGATAAGCTCCTTTAGCCTTTTTTTATCTGGGAAGCTCTTTATTTCACCATCTATTTTGAATGATAGCCTTGCTGGATAGAGTAGTCTTGGTTTCAGATCCTTGCTTTGCATTGCCTTGAATACTTCATGTCATTCCCTTCTAGCCTGTAGAGTTTCTGATGAGAAATTAGCTGGCAGCCTTATGGAAGCTCCTTTGAAGGTAACATTGCTTTTCTCTTGCTGCCTTTAAGATTACCTCTTTGTCTTGAATTCTTGGCATTTTAATTATGATGTATCTGGGTGTGGGCCTCTTTGGGTTCTTGCTTGGGACTCTGTGCTTCTTGAACTTGTGTGGCTTTTTCCTTCACCAGGTTAGGTGAGTTTTCTACCATTATTTCTTTAAACAGGTTCTCTAATCCTTGCTTATTTTCAACCTCCTCTGGCACTCCTATGATGCAAATATAGCTATGTTTCATGTTGTCCCACAGCTCCCTTAAACTGTCCTCCTGTTTTTTAATTGTTTTTTTCTTTTTAGATCTCTGAGTGATTTTTTTACCCTGTTTTATAATTACCTGATCCAATCCTTAGCTTCCTCTAATCGGCTGTTTATTTCTTCCAATGTATTTTTTATTTCTACTATGTCATTCTTAATTTCCTTCATAGTTTCCATATCTCTTCTCGTGCTGTTAAGTGTCCTTATGATCAGTATTTTCAACTCTATACCTGAGAGATTGCTTATCTCCATTTCATTTATCTCTTCTTCTGGAGAATTCTTTTGTTCTTTCATTTGGGGTTTGTTTTTTGTCTCCCCATTTTGGCTGCCTGTTTGGATTTGTTTCTTTGTATTAGGTAGATCTGCTAGGAATCCCAGTCTTTTGAATGATCCCTGGTGCAGGCCAATGTCAGACACTGTTGTGACTGGCCTTGAGTACCCTGTTTGAAGCTTTCTGCACTTCACAGCTTGTGGTTCCCTCTGCTGGGGCTGTGTGCATTTAAAAAGAACCAAGATGCCCACCAAAGTCTGCTTTTTCAAGACCTGAGCCCAGAAGCAAATCAGGCAAAGACTCAAAGCACCCAGATACTGATTATTATCAGTCTCTTACTGAGCCTCAGCCTATAGAAACTCCTCAGGGTTGGGTGAGAGGTTTACCAACAGGGTGGGGCAATTGCTTACCCATCCAGGCAAAAGCTACTTGGAAGGAAAATGTCTGTGTGAAAAAGATGTCCTCTGCTAGATGGGGGAATGACTGAGCACAGGAATCCATATGGCTTCCTTCTGAGGTCTATCCCAAGGGCCAGCATCTCTACAGTCTCCTCACAGAGTTCTAGTCCACTCAGCCTTCCCTCCACAATAGCCCAAGGTGACTGACTGTACATGAATCTTTGTGTGTTGGCCCTTTAAAAGGGTGTCTGCATTTCCAGCCATCTCTCCCTGACAGAAATCCTGCTGTTTTTCACAACCAGATGTTTTGTGGGCACCTTTCTCAGTTCTGGTGCTCTGAACTGGGAAGCCCAGCTTGGGGTTTAGACCCCAGAGTTTTCAGTGGGAACTGCTGAGATATCACCACTGAGGTATCCCTCCTGAACTTCAGTTGCTGCCTGTGGGAGCCTGGCCAGACCTTTCCTGCCTCCACACTTCCTATCAGTCTCACTGTGGTCTCTGTTTTACTCTTTGTTTATGAGGGTGCTCTCCAGCTAGCCTTCAGTTGATTATTCAGATTTTCTATACTTTAGTTATAGTTCCAGTTTGGTCCTGGGAGCAAATATCTGACTTCTTGTTAAACTAGGAAAGCCATATGCATCCTACAAGACCCCTTTTAAAATAAATCTTGTGTGTGAATCTTGTTTTTATTCATCCCAATTATTACATAATTTGGTGTTACTTTCCTTATGCTTTATAACACATCTTTACTGCTCATCACGGTCTCATAAATGTCTGTGCTCAATTTACATGCCTCTCCTCAGCAATTGTGGCCACTTTGTTTTACTCATTTTTGTACTCAAATACTTAATATTATTGTTCAGAAGTATATAAAACTTCCAATCTGTGCACCAAAAAAAAATTACCTTGGTTAACATCCTACTTTAGAACAGGAAAAATAAAAAAATAATAAAAATAAGAATTAATTTGGAAGGACAGCATAGTAACATCATTTATCTCCAAAGGCTAATGTTATCTTGTTGCTATAGGCTATTTAGCTTTTTGTTTAGAAAACCAAGGGCTGTAAGAGTAGTGACATCCTTTGGGGTGACTTTCTAACTAAAAAATGTTGTGAATAAAATTCTCTTAAAATGAGTGAAATACTGATGGGCATCCTGAGCACAAAAATGATATTAAATAGCATACATTTCAAATTAAGATAACCAAAAGATATATTTCCCTACCTGGTTGGAAAGCTCTTGGGAGATTAGAAGAAAATAAATAATCGGATTAATTTAGGGATTAAGAATTAGTAAAGAGTTTGAAAATATTTTATGAAGGTTGGAAATTCTGATGAAATCCTGTGTAATATTGAAAGAATAGATACAATTATTGTTTATTTAGTTTTGACTTTAAGGAAATGAAATGAAGCTAAAAACAAAAGGGGGAGGAGGAGACAGTAAGAATAGGGAGGCACCGAGTGAGTACAGATAAAATAACATATGTCTGAATATGGGATTGGGATTTTTAGATAGATATGGTGATATGGACTGAATGTTTATGTCCCTTAAAAATTCATGTGTTGAAATCCTGATGCCCAATGTTACGGTATTAGCTGTTTGGGGGGGGGGGTGCTTTGGGAGGTGATTAGTTTATAAAAGCAGAGCCCTCATGAATAAAATTAGTGGCCCTATAAAACAGACCTGAAGTGCTCCCTTCCCCTTTCTGCCATGTGAAGATACAGGAAGTATTCAATCTGGAACAGGGCCCTCAGACAACGATCCTGGTACTGTATTCCAGATTTCCAACCTCCAGAACTGTGAAAAAAAATTTTCAGTTGTTTATAAGCCACCAAGTTTCTGAAATTTTGTTATAGCAGCTTGAATGGATTACAGCACAGGTGCATTGGTCAAAGAGTGGAATTTTATCATTTATCAGAGCACGCGTTTTCAGGATCATGGTGAACTATATTATTTGTAGCTTCCTACAAATCACCTAAACCTCAATTTAAATGTTTTGAATACATTTCCTGAGCATTTAGGGAAATAGAGACAATTTTCAAAGATCACCAAAAAACCCTTTTCTCTCACCACACACACCCAATGGGGGAAAAAAAATCCAACAACTAATCTTGAAATGCAAAGTTGGGACCAGACAGAGAAAGAGCCAGTAGAAAGGTTTTTGTTTTGTTTTGTTTGTGGTGGTTTTGTTTGTTTTTTTAGAACAAATACAAATAACAACTCTTTAGTAGAGACTGTAAACGTAGGACATAAAAATGACTAAAAGAGCTAAAACTCAGATGTCTTCATTAAGTCATAATTTTAAAGAAATCAAGATTGGTCCGAGGTTGCCCATCCAGTGTGGCTCAGTGGATTGTCATCCCATGCACCAAGAGGTTATGGGTTTGATGCCCAGGTTGCTGGCTTGATCCCCAGTAGGAGATGTGCAGGGAGCAGCCTATTTATGTTTCTATCTCTCTCTTCCTTCCTCTCTCTCTAAAATCAATAAAAACATATTTTTAAAAAAATGGTCCAAGGTTGATAAAGTACCCAGAATCAGGTAAAATTAGTCACAAGTCTTGCAAATAAATATGAATTGACAATCAAACAAAACAAAAACCCAAGGAAACAAAAAAACTGAAAAAAAAATGTTTATAAAGGAGAATTATTAAATTAATTATAGTAGTTATAAAATCTGGACTATAGTATGGCCTGAGGATTTTAGAGTGTTTTATGACTGAGACATTGTGCTAATTGCTTTATATAGTAATTATATCTCCTGTCCCATTTTGTAGATGTGAGCAATGAAGTTTAAATAGATTAGATTATTTTTCTCAGGCAAACATTTCTGCTGACTCCAAAGTTTCTCCATAATTCCCTCTACTATACTTTCCTATATTATTACAGGGGAAAATACCTGGGAGGGAATATTTTAAAACATTAAATTATATGAAGATATTTGGATAGTGAAGATGTGGTCATTAATTCTGTCTGAAGTGAAAGGTCCATGAAGGAAAATCAGGAAAGACTTGGCATTGGAGGTGATGTTAAAAAGATGAAAATGACTAACTTTGTAAAAAAAAAAAAGAATTATAAACATTTGGTTATTAATGCAGAATAAAATTTAAGAGGTGGAGGCATAAAATTACTAGATTTGTAACAAATAGGTTATTAATCTTTTTTTATAAATCATCCAAAAGCAAGACTATATATTGAAGGACAAACTATGACTTACAATGCTAAAAGATAGCTTCATGCCTGAGTAACAGTACACAAGGAAGGACTATTGTCATAAACAGAGATGCAGGCAGGAACTGAGAGGATACTCATGACTGAAGACCTCAGACAGGGAAGGGACACAGTTCTCCAAGGAGAGAACCCACCATTGCAGAAAAAATGAAAGCAAAGAATTTGAATTTGTGGTGGGAATGTTTCTGGATCTTATTTGCTATCAAGATGAATCAGGGAAAGCCGGACTGCATTAATAATCACAGAAACACTCCATAGTTCCAGGGAACAATCTTCCGGGGATCGGGAGTGAGAAATATGTTGTTTTTTAAAGAATTGTTTTTTCTTCAGAAATCTATCAGAGAAGTAGAAGCAAAAACAAACAAAAATACCCATGAAGCTTTGTGTAATAAGAAAGAGATTTTCTGAAGTATGGAAATTGGCCTAAGCCTATCCTATAGGAACCTCCTATAAATAGCTGCTGTAGGTAACAATCATCTCATTTAAATGTACATAATAATTTAAAAGAAACATCATACAATTCCAGGTGAAATATAATTGTAAGGAAGGAGGAAAGAAAGAAGGAAGGAAGGAGGGAGAGAAGGAAGGAGCAGACCAAGAAATCTCCCAAGTAAAGGTACTGCCATGGGACATAAGTAGACTTTCACACAGAAATTAAGGTCTAGAAAGTACCACTTTAATCTCAAAGCAGAGATTTAGGAATTTGAGGACTATCAATGAGACAGAAACACCAATCAGAAAGAATATATGCACTCCTATGTTTATAGCAGCACTATTTACAATAGTTAAGATTTGGAAACAGCCCAAGTGCCCATCAGCAGATGAGTGGATGAAAAAGCTATATGTTACATTTACACCATGAAAGACCATGAACTTTAAAAAAGAAGGAACTTTTACCTTTGCAACAGCATGGATGGACCTGGAGAGTATCATGCTAAGTTAAGTAAGCCAGTCAGAGAAAGACAAATACCACATGATCTCGCTAATATGTGGAATCTAATGAACAAAATAAACTGATGAACAAAATGGAACCAGAAGCATGGATACATGGGACAGACTGGAGGGAGCCTAAGAGAAGGGGGTTGAGGCGACTGAATAAACAAGGTGAAGGGATTAGCTAAAGAACATATATTCACATCTCATGGACATGGACAGTTTGGTGAAAGCCAAGGGTGGAGTGGGGGGCAAAGGGAGGAGAAATGGGGGATACCTGCAATTATGTCAACATTCAAAATTTTTAATTAAAAAAATAGTACGATTGAAAAATAAATTCATTTAGAAATGAAGTCCACATTGGTGCTATACAAAAGAGATAGATACCGCTAAAAAGTAATAAAGGACATTGAGGTCAGGATTATGTAAAAAGTGAACAAAATAAAAAGAAAATTTTAAAAATTAGTAAAAAAATCAATAGATATAGAAGACAAAGGAGATCCTAAATACATACTTTTTTCTTAGTTAAAAAAATCCAAACCTAATGAAACTATAGTTTAAGAAAACTTTCCAGGGACTAACAAATACTTGAACCTATAGTTTGAAATGGGAAATCATATTTTAGGGGGAAAGAATTACACACAGAATTATTAATACTCATATATAAAAAAGGAATAAAGAAAGCATCTCTTTAAGCAAAAGATTGTATCAACTACAAACATGGTCTCTGACTTCCTCACAGAAATATCCAACACTTGGCACCAGTGGGACAATGACTACCGAGTGCTCGTGAAAAAAGAACTGCATATACTGTGCAGGAACTGCATATACCCAGCTAGCCTTTGGCTCAAGTGTAGAATTGAGAGATCGTCGGAACTTAACTCAGCCAAGCTCTTCTTGAAAAAACCTCCTACAGCACTATTTCAGCCAGCTAAAAAGCAAGTTAAAAAAGTACAGCAAAAGGACTACTGGAGAGCAATGATTCTATTTAACTGTTTAACAAAGGCTAAAAAAAGTGGGGGTGAAACAAGTTTGAATTTCCTGCAGCCGCCATGCTCCAAGATCTGTAAATCATAGAACTGGGTCATGTGTAGTTTTTCCTGTCCACAGCTCCAGGAGGGATCTCAGGGAGCAGCCAACACCAACCAACAGATGTCTGTGGAACCTGAAGGTGTTTCCAGACATCCGTTGGCAAATCAGCCCCACCACTGAGTGTTCCCAGGGACGTTGCATGCAAAATGATGTCATCCCTGCTCTGTCCTGTTCAAATTTGTAACTCAGAGAACCTGTGAGCATAATAAAGTGTTTATTTTATGAACTAAGATTGCAGTGATTTGCCATGAAGCAATAGTAAATGGAATGCCATTAACCATTAAAATAGCCTTCCCAATCATTAAAAGTAACACACATGCAGATACACAAAAGATAATAATACTATGTACTGTGAAATATTTAGAAATGTAAATAATAAACGTCTGTCAAAATTCAGTTTGTTATACTTAAATTATGCCTCAGTAAAAAAAAAACACACAAAAAAAACCTAAAAATGGATGATCGAATTAAGAATGCACATTTGTAAAAGAGGCCAAATTCACATCAGCTATTATATCTGTAGAATAACATGATAGTCAAACACTCAATATTTAAATATTTGTTTTAAATGGAACCTGTCAATATGAATATCTATAAATAATTTCCAAAAATCATTTAAAGTGCATAATAGTGTGATTTGTAGTTTACTATTTGTTTTAAAATAAAACCAAACAGCAACAAAAACCGTAAGATATGTCTATATACAAAGTATATCTTTGAAAATGTACATAAATAATAACACTGGCTTCTTCCAGTGGGAAAAACTGGGTAAATAAAGTATATGGAGATTATAAATGCATGTCCTTTTGTATCTTTTGTGTTACTAATTAAGTACATTCTTGTTCAAAGAAAAAACAAGCTATTTAAAACAAGCTATTAAAAAAAACAAGCTAATTAAATCAAGATTATCTTTCCTGGCTGGAGTGGCTCAGTTGGTTGAGTGCCATCCTTTGCACTGAAAGGCTGAAGGTTCAATTCCTGGTCAAGTCACAGACCTGGGCTACGGGTTGATCCACAGTTGGGGCGAGTACCGAAGGCAACTGATCGATGTTTTTCTCTCTCTCTCTCTCTCCCTTCCTCTCTGAGCATGTCCTCAGGTGAAGATTAAAATAAAAATATTATTTTGAGGAGGTTATTTAGTAAGTTCTGTAGAAGAAAATTAATTAAACAACAAAAGAAGAGAATTACTTATTTAGCAAACAGTGAGTTGACCATTCATTGGAAGTAAAATTTAGTATGTAACCTATTCAATTCGCTTTGATTAGTCTCTTCTAATACTTATTTAAATTTCTCATGAGAAGTCCTTCACTAGTCCTTCAGAAGTCCTTCACTAAAAGGATGAAGCTGAAATTTTAACTCAAAATTACCTCTGAATTAATTCTGTGAATCTCTCTTCAACAACTGAAGTTTAAAAAATTCTTTCAAAAAACATCTCTCTTTAAAAAAATAGTATCACTGCTTCTGCTGATGGTAGTATCAAAGATTCATATGTAAACTAGTGCTATGTACCATTAGTAGGGCTATTTCTTAAATAATTAAAAATATGCTTTATCTTATGTCATTAAGAAAGTCTCATAATATAAAATAATTTTTAATTTGTCAAAACACATTTTCAGGTGTTTATGAATGCAAGCAAAATAATGTAACAATGTAAGATGGATAACAGATTCATTTTGCTGGTGTCCACAATGTAAGAATTCTTGAGAATCCAGACTATTAAATTTTTTTTTATAAAGTAGCTCTGAGATATTTTTTGTGGTTATATAACATTGCATATAATCTATAATCCTTTCTGCCTGTACCACACTAATCATTGCAGACTTATGATGCGAAAGATAATTTAGATAGCTTGCTCTTCAACTCACTGGGATAGAAAGACATTTTTAAAACATCAATAATATGATGCCATGTAAGACATTGGTTTCAGGCACTTCATTAAATTTGTTGAATGGCAGACAGAAAATGGAGAGAGCTAAAAAAGACAAATAGATACTCGCTTTATATTTACTTTGGGATTTAACAAAGATCAAGTTGGCTATTTTCCTTGAACTAGATTTATTCCCTTCATTTATTAACACATTTAGCTAAAGCCAAATTAATGAGTATATTTTGTGAGTTGTGATAAGATAATAATTTTCTCCGATAAGATAACAAAGTCTCTTCTGAAAATATGAAATCCTTCCTGTTACTCAGTGAAACTATTCCCTGTAATGGGAGATATTTTCTCATAAAAGAAATATTTTTTGTTAATTATTGTTTCTAACATTTCTCTATTATACTAAGGTACATATATGTCAATATGAAGGAAGGTGTGTTCATGAGTAAAATTAAACTGTAAAGCCAAATTTTTACACAATATATAGTGGAAGTCTCATCTATACAGGCATATTAACTTTACCTGATGAATTCAAACCAATCTTATTTTTGACACCTTGCACTGCCTCTCTTTTCTACAGCAAACTGAATCTCTACTTTTAGTTTTTCTTCTCTTTCGTTCAAATACTCAGAAAATGCTGCATTTCTCCTCCCCATTCTAAAAGAGCTCTTTCTTCTAACAAACTTGTCAGCCATCCTTTTTTAGCCAACTGTATCAAAATTTCCCCAAACCCGATGCTATAATGGCTATAGTTACATAACTACAATAACTTCCTGCCACAATATTTTATTTTAATTGTTTGACTTTACATTTATGACTCATGCCTATATGAGGCTCTTAGCAGGATGTGTGATTTTTTTTTATTTTTTGTTTTTGCTTGACACATTCCATTTTTAGTTTTCCATTATAAACTCTCAGTTTGAAAAAAGACACTGATTATAATTTCAAGACATTATACCAATATAACACCATTGTTGTTTTTGGCAAGTCACCTATCTATCATCCATTCATTCTGCATTAAAACTTTTCATTTAAAATAATAATTCTACAAATAACATACCAGACATATATATTTTTTCTATTATAAAGATATAAATAAGTAGCAAAAAAACACTCCCATTGGTAAAATGGATAAAAGGAAGTAATGCTAAGACAAGAAAATGGAATGCTTTAAAATATATGGCTTTCTTGAGGTTGACATTTTAATAATACTTCTTTGGAGTTGCATTGTCCCCATTTTCTTTGCAATTCCCATAAAAAGAGATTATTATCCTAATTAGAGCTTTTAGATCTTAGGAGAGAAAAATGTGTGAGCAAGCTCTTTCTTTTTCTGCTCCCAAGGAAAATGTCTCCAAAGTTATGAAGATAAAGTCAATAAAATTGTTCATAGAAAATATAATTTTACTTCCCTAAAGAAACAATTTGGGTCCCTACCATGACAATCAAAATTGATAAGCATCTATAACACTTTATGTTTGAAAACTTCTTTGGCTGAAACTCTTGGTAATCTATTTCTTATTGAACCAGTCCTTAAGAATGGATGTATTTCCTAGTGTTTCATTATATTCAAATATATGGACCATAGTGAGAAGCAAACAAAATCCCTACTATTCAAATGTAAGGGGTGAACATAAAATACTTTAATGTGCACTCTCAACTTCTACTTTAACGCTCCAATGCAATTTACTACAAATTTTATGTAAATATATATTAACTTACGTACACCATATTTGGTTGTTGCTTTCTCAAAATCAGGTCCAGAATATTTCCAAAAGGGATCAGAATTATTTTAGATACCAACTGATCATTTGGTTGCCTTTTAAGTTAACTTAAATTTTAATTGTTTGTCCTCTCAACCTTAAAAGACATATTTTCTCCTTTACTTCACCTTCATTTCAAGCATAAGTCCAATTTCCCTTTGCCTTTCAAAATATTCAATGTGTTTGAGAAAACTTTAAAGTTTTTTTTTTACACATCCAGAAACTCTGCTATAGTAGAAAAAATAAACATAAACATAAGAAAACTGGCCTCAAACAGTAAAATGCACTGCATAGTGAAATAACTGAAAATAAAATTTAAAAAAGGCATGACAAAATTTTTAAAAAGCATTAATGCAAAAAAAATGGGGATTTTTTGGTCATCAGGTATGCTTTCCTTCACTATAGTTTTTAATAAGTAATATTTTAAAATTTATTTATTATTCAATTTATTCCTTTATCCAACATTTAGGTATTTAAGGATTAATAGGTGTTAAATATTGTATTATGTATGCAAGACAAATAAAGAAAAATTCATATGATGTTTCTCAGGGAGCCAACCATTTAGTAGATTTCATTTATCAAATTTTGATCCTTGAAATTTTATAGATCTGTATTGTTGGACCAAATAATTCTCCACCATTCAAATGTGATAGTCTTTGTTCTTTTGCATGGTTGCTAATAAACACATTTTTCTCACATTTGAGAAAAAGATTCAAGTTGCAAGAGTATAAACATGCATTTTATTCTTTACAATTCACTGCTTAGTAAAGAAAGCCAATGACTATTGACTTTGGCTCCAGCCACAAACTTATCGCATTCCAAATACATCCAGCACATTTTCACTAATCCTCTTTCCTTTCAGGCATTCATCCAGGCCATAGAATTTCATATGTGTAGTTGGAAAAAAATAATATGTGCCTTCAAAGAAGCTCAAATTTAAACCCTGAAAGACTCTACATTTTAAGAGAAGAAACAAGTATAACAACATAATAATTTGATGTGAAAATTATAATGAAGATATATACAGAGAGCAAAAGAAATTAGAAGGTGTGCCCAGGGAGCCCTAAGGGAGCCACAGCAGGCTTCAGAGTAAGTGATGCTTGAGGTAACTAACAAGAGAGCACATGAGTGTGTCAAGTGGGCAGAGCAGTGCATTCCAGGGACAGACAAGGACACTGATGCAGGTGTGGCTTAAAAGCCTTCTTCAGCACTTCCAATGATGTGCAAACCCTTATTTCCCTGTACCATGTCTCTTTAAGATAGCTAGAGTGGTTTCTGTTTCTAGAAACTAAAACTCAATCTAATATTCCAGACCCAGCTAAGGTAATTCATAGATTTAGAGGTATGGTATAATCAGAGAATAACAGAGAGTTAATAATAATTAGAAGCCAAGGCTGGGTATAAAGAAGCAGAAGTAGGCCTTTGAATAGTATACAAAATCGTGGAGGGGCATGTCCGCTACGAATGGCGGCTTAGATTTTTGTGTTAGATGATAGAATGCCCCTGGAGCAGTTTAAACAATTCAGTAACATATGCAAAGATGCATTAAGAAATGAGACTCTAGAAGTGGATTTTCTGAAAAGAAGCAAACCTGGAAAGGCTGGTATGAAGACCAGCTATCATAAACAGTCAGATGGGCCAATGAAAAGATGAGGAGGGTCTTAAGGACACCACGGATGACTTAACTTGTAGAGAAAAGGTATTTAAGACATATATCAGAATTACAGTAAACAAAGTGAGTATGGGTGATGAGGGGAGAGGCCTGTCTCTGAAGAACAGTTCCGCTTTCCCTCCTGGCCTGGTGAGAGTGAAAATGGTGCACAGGATCTGGGGTGGAAAGAGCAGCGGCCACTCGCCAGGAAGGACAGGGGCAGTCGTGGGGGTTGGGTGTGCAGGTGGGGAAGGCAATGACAAGTTCAGGTTTGATAACGATTCAGCATTGAGGCATGTTTCCTCTCTTACGCATGATTTATCTAAATTTTTCATCTCTCCAGTAAGAAAAGAAAAAAATGATGCTGTTCTTCAAAAAGACAAGATGTGACAAAAACCCTAAATTCACAGTAAAGACTTTAATATCATGTTTTAGATCCTCAGATAAGGAGTGACTATCCTCACCATCTGTTTCACATGGTCGCCTGCATGGAATACGCTGTTCCCTATTTCTACTACAAAGGTGAAAATACTATTTTCATAGGGGACTCTGGAACTGATGTCGGGCCTTAATGATATTTTAAAATTACAACTTACCATTCAAATGGGAGTAAAAGCTTTGAGGGCTATTGAACAGCAAATGTTCCCATGTATCACATTACGAAACAGAGACCTGAGTTAAGAATTTGATATTCTGTAAAAACTCAGTGTTCAATTACACCTCCCCAAAAGTAAAATTCTAAGCCTATAGGAAGATTTTCCAATGCTTACACAATGAACTAAATAAAACAGGAAGTAGCAGACATTAATTATTTTTTTTTATCCTCACTTGAGGGTATGTTTTTATTGATTTTAAAAAGAGAGGAATGGAGGGAAGGAGGGAGAGAGAGAGAAAGGGACATGGATTGGTTGCCTCCTCTATGTGCCCCAACCTAGTACCTGGAATCAAATCTGCAACCTAAGTGTGTGCCCTGACAGGGAATTGAACCTGCAAACTTTTGGTGTACAGAACAATGTTCAAACAAACTGAGCCACCTGACGGGCTAATTATTTTTTAAGAATATATTTAACACTGTTTTTTAATATATCTTTATTGATTTCAGAGAGAGGAAGGGAGAGGGAGAGAGATAGAAACATCGATGATGAGAGAGTCATTGATCGGCTGCCTCCTGCACGCCCCCGACTAGGGATCAAGCCCACAATCCAGGCATGTGGACTGACCGGGAATTGAACCCTGATCGCCTGGATCCTAGGTCGACGCTCAACCGCTGAGCCACGCCAGGCTGGGCTAACACTGCTTTTGAGATACAGGAGCAGTATTCCCCTCTTATCTACAGTTTCACTCTCTGTAATTTTAGTTACCCACAGTCAACCACAGTCCAAAAATATTAAATGAAAAATTCCCAAAATAAATAATTCATAAGTTTTAAATTGTGCGTCTATCTGAGTAGCATGATGAAATCTTGAGGGGTCTAGCTTGGCCCTGCCCAGGACATGAATTATCCCTTTACCCAGTGTATCCACAAAGTAGATGCTTCCTGTTGTTAGTCACATTGAAGCCATCTGGGTTATCAGATTCCCTGGCCCAGCATCATAGTAATGCTGTTCAAGTAACTTTTATTTTACTTAGTAATGGCCCCAGAGTGCAGGAGTAGTGATGCTGGCAATTCATACATGACAAAATTATGATTTGATGATCCTGGATAACCTGAAGCAGATAATTCTCCTTCTGACTTACGCCAGAAGGTCAATAGTAGACTAACACTAAGTCACAACACCCTTCATTCACCTCACTTCCTCTCATCAGGTGGGTGTTTTATTAACTCACATTGTCACAAGAAGATGGAAGGGTGAGTAGAGTACAATAAGATATTTTGAGAGACCACCTTCACATAACTTTTATTACCATATATTATTATAATTATTCTATTTATTCTTAGTTATTATTTTTAATCTCTTACTGTGCCTAATTTATAAATTAAACTTTAATATAGGTATATATGTTTAGGAAAAAAAATGGTATATATAGAGTTTGGTATTGTCCACAGATTGTCCAGGGTCTTGGAGCATGTGCCCAAAAGGTAAGGGGAGACTACTAGGTGTATGTTTATTTTATTATCCAACTCTCTTGGCTTCGCTGATTTTATGTTAGATTCAGAATAGTTAAAGGGAACTATGGGATATTTCAAGGTAGAAGAATGGCATGGAAAAAATTTACAAGGTCTTTTATTTTTTTACAAATATAACGAAGCAGCCACAAATCATGCACTCATTCTGTAAATGAAGAATAGTAAAAGGGTGCTATTAAATTTCCACTTTGGATCACAGGGGGTACTAAATTATAAGAAGAACTATAGAGTTCAATGTTTGCTCTAAATGATTTTTTTTTTTAACGTTTGCCTCTCTATCACTTCATGACCTCACTTTTAAGAGCTTTACCTTATGTTTTTAGAATCTTGGTCTGCAGTGTACCTTCACTAATGCAGAATTCAACACAAATATGCCAGATGGCTAGAAAGATTTTTTTGGCACAGCAATTATCAGAGAAATGAGGTCATACTAAAAGAGAAGATAAAACTCAATGTTCAACCAAACATGTGAAGCAATTATAGGTAGAAGGCAGTACAGAAATAGGATGTCACAGTGAAAAACAGCTTTCAGGACCAGAAGAGAAAAAATTAGATTAAAATATGGAACCAAGGGTGGACTTTAAAGAATATGTGATTTGGAATAAAATGTTTATATTATTTCTTCAATCTCCTTCCAATTATTTTGAAAACTGCCTATGTTGAGAAAGTATGTGTTATTTCTCTAAATCAGACTATTAAAGTGTCAATTCCCTCCAAGCAAAATTTGGGTGATCTGATACATAATCATTAAGAGACAGATAATATAAAATCATCAGTATCACACACAATTTATCTTGAAGGCCAACTCAGAACATATTATTGTTTTACAAAATTAATGGAACCAGAAACCACCCATTTTTGAAGAGGACTTACTAAATTTTCAAGTTATAGGTATGACTCATAAACTATTTTGTGTCTTCTAGTACATGAAAAGTAAAACCATATAAAGAGAACATTAGAGGGTTTTTAAAAATTAAAAAAAATACACATTTCTCCTGTAAGAATATATGTACAAAGAAGTGCACAAATCAGACATGTACAGTTTGATGATTACCAATGAACACAGTGGTGTAACCACCACCGAACTTAGAAATAAAACACCACTGGAACTCCCTAACATGCCCCTTCCAACACCTGTCCTACTCAGGTGGTTACTTTCTTGACTTATAATATCATACATTAGGTTATGTTTTTGCCTTTTATAAAAATGGAGACATGCCACATGTATTCTTTTTGTGTGTGTGTATTTTTACTTTTGTGCTGTCTTATTTTTATTTCTGAAATAGTCCATGGTGTGTGCAGCAGCATTTTGTTCATTTTTGTTGACACATATAAATCCTTTGAATGGTCATATAAAGATTTATTTAATGTTTCTGTTGAGGATATAGAATGCTATGGACTGAATTGCCCCCCTTTCACCATTCATATGTTGAAGCTCTAACCCCCAGTGGGACTGTTTCTGGACGTAGGATCTTCAGGAGAAATTAAAGTTAAACAGTATGGAGTTTCCTCAAAAGATTAAAATTTGAGCTGCCATTTGACTCAGTGATCCCACTTCTAGGAATATATCCTAAGAATCCTGAAACACCAATTGCAAAGAACTTATGCACCCGTATGTTCATAGCAGCACAATTTACAATAGCTAAGATCTGCAAACAGCCCAAGTGCCCCGGATAAAAAAGCTGTGGGACATTTATACCATGAAATACTATGCAGCTATAAAAAAGAAGGATATTTTATCCTTTGGCACAGCATGGAGGGAACTAGAAAGTATTAAGCTAAGTGAAATAAGCCATCCAGAGAAAGATAAATATCACATGATCTCACTTATATGTGGAATATAATAAACAAAATAAACTGATGAACAAAATGTATCCAGAGACATAGAAGCGTGGAACAGACTAAGGGATCTCAGGGGGAAGGTGGGGATAGGGGAGCAGGTGGGGAGAGATTAACCAAAGAACTTATATATTTATAAGCATAACCCATGGACACAGACATTGATATGGGGAAAGAAAAAAAAAAAGACACATATATGCACACAGATGCGGGGGTACACTGAACTTCAAAGCCCAAATAAATGGAAACACTTCTGGCTATCAGGAAAAGGAACTAAAAATAAATAAATAAATTAATTAATTAATTAAACAAAATCATTGGGGTGGGACCTCAATCTGATAAAATTGTAGCTGCATAAGAAGAGAAAGAGCTCTTTCTGTCTCTGTCCCTCTGCTAAGTGAAGACACAGTAAAAAGAGAGCCATCTGCAAGCCATGGAAAGGGCTATCACTGGAAACCTAATCCTGATGGAGCCTTGATTCAGTCTCCAGAACACTAAGAAAATAAATTTCTGTTGTTTATGCCACACAGTCACTACAGGGTGGGCAAATGTAGGTTTACAGCTGTGAGTACATGAAACACCAAGTTTATTATTGTATTATTATTTATTAATTATTGTATTACCTTCCATATGAACAACTGTATGAGTGATAACAGTTCCAGTTTATCTACATTGTAATAAAAACTTCTTACTGGCAATCACTTTAATTTTAGCTATTTTGGTTTGTGTGTAGTGGTGCCTTCAATGACTATAGAGCAGAACACTTTTTCATGATTATTGGCTATTTGGAAATAATTTTACATGAGGTACTTATTCAGTTTTTTAACATTTTTTCCACTGGATTATTTTTTTCTTAATGATTGGTAGTAGTTTTTAATATTATTATTATTTTTTTGATAAATATCTTTTCCTGTATACCTTCTGATATTACTTAATATATTTTAAGTTAATGACTCCTTAAAGTAGGTACTAGCATTGTCTGGTATGTCTTTATGTGTACAGTGATGACATAAAAAATACTTTGTGCATTTATTAAAGAAATTTTAAAAGCCAATGGTATCTTTAAAGTGGAGAAATTTTTATTTATCAAAATGCCTAAGGTGAAGAATAGAGTTCTACCTCTACACATAGGTGAAACACCTCTAATGTTTGGCTACACATTATCTATTTTATAAGAAAGACACCTTTCCTCAAGATTCATGTATTTCCTCTTTCATAGTCATTGTGGCCAAAGGCACCAATTAATGCTCCTTTACTGTCAAGACTTTTACCAATTCTGAGAGAGAGAGAGAGATAAGGTCTTAAATGAGTACTATTTCACATATTTTATAATGAAATGGGAATACGATATGACATTCACTCTATTAAAGTTTATTAACATATTAAAAGTTAAGTACAAAAACATAAGTTGGAACTTGGGAAAGAGCATTCTGTCAGAAACAGGTTACTGTCAGAAAGAATAGAAATATACTCATTTAGTGCCAACCTTACATACGTGGGTTTTAGTTTTATGGTTCAATCAAACCCTTGCCATGTTATCACAGATGTTCTTGAAAATAGAACTTATTTTTGCTGAGTTCTCACTTTGAACGATAAGATTATGATTAGAAAATTATGCAAAAATTTCCAAATTATATGAATTATTTCTGTAGGTTGGAGTTGAGAGTGACAAAGATTTTTCTGTTTCATTGAAGGCTGAAATTTACCAAAAAAAAAAAAGTTAAAAGCCGCAGAATTATTTTGAAGGCACTTTTATCTGATAAACTTACAATCGACATAAAGATTCTTCCTGAAACAGTCAATAAATACAGTGTAACATACCTCCTAAGGATGACTTAATTAGGCTGAGGAAAAAGGAAATGTTTTCCTGTCCCTCAATTCGGAGTCTTAGAGATTGCTGGTGTTCCCTGACCCAGGGTAGTTAATGTCTAACAGTAGAAGCTTTGTTAGAGAGCTGATTGTGTTTGCCGAAATTTGCCTTAGATAATTAGTGTTTAGCATTAATTACTAACAAAATATAAGCTGAAATGATTGAATTTCAAATAAGTCAATGTGTGAATTATAATGTAACATGTTTTCCATGGTCAGTCATAAATCAAATTAGAGCTCAGATAATGGTTGTTTTGGATAGTCTTCATTGCTCTCACTGCATTTTGCCTGAACTTTCAGGGTTATCCCTTGATAACCTGAGAAGCCGTTTTTCAGTATACATTTTGAAATCAGTCCCTCAAGGGTAAGAACAAAGGTGAATGAGTTTCAGTTTAATCTATGGCTGGGTTCAGAGATGGTTAGGAAAAATAATAATAATAATAATCCACAAGACACCTGGTTGAAACATTTGCAATCTGGTCTCCCTCTCTCTCTCTTTTGACTTTATATATCTTTATTTGAGCCAACAATTGCCTCCCACCTTCCATTCACAAGTACTGACATCACCAATCAATCTGGTTTTGTTCTTTCTTAGTTTGTAATTCTAAAGAATGTCCTGTTATTTGCTGGAGTATCTCCTAAATTGTGAGTGTTTAGTACTTACTGCAATTTGCAAATGGTTGCTGTGTCACTGACTATTAGTCACTACCCACTGAATTCTATAAATGAGCCAAAGATGGTCTCTGGGTTTTGACCCCTAGTTTTTTTATTACTTCACTGAAGGTTAAGATCTATTCATTCAAAAGCCTATCAGCATCAATTTCAAAACTTTACACATCTAATTATTTTACATATGGCCTAAGCCCTGGGCAGTGAACAAGCATATTTTTAGCCATTTAGTGCCTACTTCCTTTGCATACCCTGTGAAACCTAATTCCACATCTGCTGGCCATAGATGAGATAGAGCTGGTTATAAGATTCCAAGCTGCTATGACCCTTTGTGGCCCTCTGACCAGAGGTATATTGGAGTGGGGGCTTATGCAATCTGTTCTCTTGTTTTTTAAGCAGGAAGTCTAGAAGTCAGGCATTTTGAAACATAACAGTAAATACATAAACCCTCCATTCTTTTTTTCAACTTTCTAAACATTTCCCCAAGACTCCTCATGTCCAGTGAGTTCCCAAGCAAATCCTTCCCTCCTGGAATGTGTGTGTGTGTGTGTGTGTATTCCAACTGAACTGCTACAAGTATTTTTAAATATTTTAGGCACAAGGTTAAAGCTGTGATTCCAGAATTTACCCCTGCCAAGAGTTTGCCTATCCCCTCCCTGCTCCCTTCTTTTGCATGGATGGAAGCATTGAAACTATACCATAGCATGCGATAAGCTTGCAAAACAGCCATTAGTCCCCGGCCCATTGCTTTCTGAAAGTGCCTGTCACTATGTGCAGGTAGAAAGATGATCAGAGAGGGGTGTGAGGTCAGGAACCCTGTTTTGAAACTTTGGCCCTCATGACAAAGCAGCATCACCATGCAAATAATTCCTATCATATTTACAAAAATGTTTTTAAAAGCTGGAAGAAACTACCTTGAAGGTTTCATTTTTGATTTCATTTCAAAGAATTACATAGCACTGTTGAAAATTAAGACAAAAAGTGTATAAGCAACTGGAGGAACAAGAGTAATTCCTGGGAGAAGATAAAGGAACACATTTAGATAGGATTAATTTTTGTTATTTGACGTACCTGTTCAAAGTTTTGGACTCCAAATTAAAAGGAAAACATACAATATGTATTAAATATATATTTAATTTGCTAAACCATGCTTATTCATATATGTAATATACAGATATTAAGTATATGTATATATCTAATTTGTTACTTCATGGGTGTTTTGATGGCAAACAGTATAGATCAAGAAAGAGAGAAGAACCTATTATTGTAGTTTCTCATAACTTTGAAAGAAAATGCTCAGAAATGTGGAGATCTTTCCCTCTGGTCGGTTAAAGCAGCATTTCAGAGATGATCAAGTGCAAGACTCTGCCTGTCTGGGGACCGAGTGGGGAGTGGGGGGAATGGAAACAGAGCTAATCACTTCAGGAAATCTTAAAACAGCCTAGATTAAAAATATACTTAGCAAAATAAATCTCAAACAAATTGTGACCATGAGAGAAGTTTCACACCTATAATGAAAAAAGTTTTGTTCCAGTAACAGTGGCATTTGTCCTTTTTTATTAAAATTGATTATCTTATTTTTTAAGTGAATGAAAGTTTCAGGTATTTTCCTGCATTGATTTCTTGGTGAAAGTACTTAGTTCTACTAGGTCCACTTGAGTCTCTCATATTGCTATTGATCAATAAATATATTTGGGTGAAATCAGTCATCTCGACTTCTTTAGACAAGTATTTATCTACGAAATTACATAGGGCAAGCAATCTTTAAATGACGTTGCAAATTGCAGTTTGTCACATTCCATAATATCGATTTGTCTCCTGGTAATATCAATTAAGCCCTTCCTCATTTCCTTTTAAAATTTATCATTTAACTGTAGGCTTAGACTGGTCAAAATAATTTGCGTGTTTTCTTTTTTCTTCTTAAAAAATATTTCATGAGCTCTGCTTCATCACACAGTCCTTTACCTAGGGAGAAAGTAGCATAACATATAGAGTCAATGTTTTGAATATTTTTTTAACAAAAGGAATGTTGAAGATATAATAAACTTTTTTCTTAAATACTACCAGGGAGAAAAATATTATCTTAGTAGTAGCTAATTTTTATTTACTGCTTATAAAACCATAAGTACTGTATTAGTCTCCTAATTTCTGTAAGTTAAGTTCACTTGCAATCAAACAAAAAAACAGAGATAAATAGAAAATATTTCTGTGATTATCTTCACTTTACAGATGATAAATTTGAAGAACACTTAAATGGGCTGATGATTACATTCCCTGCAATGGGCAGATCTAGCTGTTCTGGCTAATTAGGATTTGGTTCTGGCTAAGGGCAGAAGCAGAGAGCGAGCAAGCAACACAATTAAAAGTGAGGTGCTATATTCTAAGCTGATTACTCACCTTAAACCAAAAAGGAAAGGATGGGTAAGAGAAGTGTAAAGAATTACAGTCATATTTGCTAATGATACATCTGATAATGTGTTAGCTTCCAAAATATATAAAGAACATATGCAACTCAACACCAGGAAGACAAACAATCCAATTGAAAACTGAGCAAAGGACCTGAACAGACACTTCTCCAAAGAGGACATACAGATGGCCAAGAGACATATGAAAAAGTGCTCAACATCACTAATCATCAGAGATGCAAATTAAAACCACAATGAGGTGTCACTTCGCACCTGTCAGAATGGCTGCCAGCAACAAATCAACAAACTACAAGTGCTGTCGAGGGTGTGGAGAGAGGGGAGCCCTGGTACACTGCTGGTGGGAATGCAGACTGGTGCAGCCACTTGGAAAACAGTATGGAGTTTCCTCAAAAAATAAAACTGGAACTATTTTTTGACCCAATGATCCCACTTCTAGGAATATGTCCTAAGGAACCTGAAACGCTTATCAGAAAGAACTTATGCACCCCTATGTTCATAGCAGCACAATTTACAATAGCTAAGATCTGGAAACAGCCCGCCTGCCTATCAGTAGATGAGTGGTTGAAAAAGCTGTGGTTCATTTACACAATGGAATACTATGTGGACACAAAAAAGAAGGAACTCTTTTCTTTTGCAACAGCATGGATGGACCTGGAGATTATTGTGTTAAGCAAAATAAGCCAGTCAGAGAAAGACCAATACCATATGAACTCACCTATATGTGGAATCTAATGAACAAAATAAACCAGAGGCATGGATACATTGAATAGGCTAACAGATGGCAGAAGGTAGGGGGAGGGGCAGATGGGATAAAAGAAGGTGACGATGCATGGCCCAAGGACACAGACAACAGTGTGGCCAAGGCTGGGGGGCGCTGATTGGAGGTTGGCAAAATGGGGGACATCTGTAATAGTGTCAACAATAAAAATAAATTAATTTTAAAAAGGAAATTAGATGTATATTTTAAATATGTTTGTTCCATTATCTATGATGTGTAAGAATGATCACATTTAGTAATAAGCTTGATAAAGAACATGCCAGTGTCATATATTTGAATCTTCATGTTTTCACAACACCTATCCCTTAAATAATTTTAATATTCATCTTATTGTCTTAGCTACTTTTATCTTTATCATTTACTAAGCACCCACAATATGTTTGAAAATCTACAAAACCCATGTGAGACAAAATCCCTGCTCTCACAGAGTTTATGTGCATAGGGAATGGTCAATAATATTGTAATAACTATGTGTGGTGCCATTTATGATCCCCTAGAATTATCAAGGGGATCACTTTGTAAATTATATAATTGTAGGAACATTATGCTGTATACCTGAAGTTAATATCAAATAATATTGAATGCCAAAATAAATAAATAAAAATTAAAAAAAAATTTTTTTTAAATATGTCTTTATTGATTTCAGAGAGAGGAAAGGAGAAGGAGAGAGAGATAGAAACATCAATGATGAGAGAATCATTGATCAAGCCCACAACCTGGGTGTGTGCCCTGACTGGGAATCGAACCCCAATCGCCTGGATCATAGGTCAACGCTCAACCGCTGAGCCATGCCCGGTGGGGCAATAAATAAAATTTTTAAAAAATTACAGAAAGAGTCTTATTGTTGAAATGGTTGGTGGGCATATTTCCTGTTTTACAAAAAAAAAAAAAAAAAAGGAGAGAGAGAAAAAGGAATAAGTGATTTCCCTTCAAATTAAGTAGATTTTAGATAGGCTAACCAAAATGTTTTTTTATTTATGTCTCCAGAAACCTTAGGGACAACACAGACTGACACATACCTGGGCACAAGAAATCTGAATGGTGAGAGGCTCTCTGAAGATGCTGATGGCCCTACAGTAGAGGGCTGAGGTTTAAGGAATAACTACATCCCAACTGATAACATGCCAAAGGGTGGATGTTTCACATGGATGAGATGCAGGGCATGTTAAAGAGAGAACTAGCCCAGCCGGGCATGGCTCAGCAGTTGAGCATCGACCTAGGATCCAGGATATTGCAGTTCGATTCCCAGTCAGGGCACATGCCCGGGTTGCGGGCTCAGTCTCTAGTCCTGGGTGTGCAGGAGGCAACCTATCAATGACTCTCTCATCACTGATGTTTCTATCTCTCTCTCTCCCTTCCTTTCTTTGAAATCAATAAATATATATCTTTAAAAAAAAAAAGAGAGAGAGAGAGAACTAGCCTGGAAACATCTAAATGGAAACACAACAGGGCCTCAACAAAGAGTAGTGAAGATGAGCCCCCTAGAATCAGGGACTATATGGTGAGATATGAAAAATATAGCAAAAAAAGTCATCCCTCATAACAAAACTGCAGATGATACAGCCCTTCTACAGAGAATTCCTTAAAGTTTGCAAAATCTTACATCTAGGAATTAATGTGCTTTAAACACTTTCCAAACCCAGAAAGGGACCTAATAATGAGAAATGTCAGTCCAGTTAGAGATTGCTAGCACCTTATCCTCTCCACTCTCCTTTCAATTTTGAAAGGACCAGAAACTATAGTTAGCAACAAAAGAAGGCAGAAACACACGTCAGGGACAAAGAGAAGAGCAGGACCACATATCTTCTCTTCACCTCAGGATCCTCACTCACTAACTCACACCATAGTTAAAAGGAGTTTTACGTGAGGTGTAAACTTTGATTATTATATATAACCAGATATAATTGAGGGTTGAGATTAGAGAAGTAAACAATGAGAATTTAAGGTAGAGAGGAAAGCGTCTGTAAAGTTTATGTTGTGGTAGGAAACACGGAGAACATGAGGAACCAGAGAAAAGATCGTTGCAGCTGAAGTAGAAAAAGTACAGGGAGGTTGGGATCAGAAGTCAGGGAAGCGGGTAGAGGCTAAACAGTTAAGTTCTCTGCAGGCCTAATGCGTGAGTTTTCTCCTAAGAAAAAGGCACTGGGAAGCCACTGACATGTGCATACCAAAAAACTAACATAAAGCCAAACCATGACTTCTGTTTCACAAGTGAAATGACTGTTAGGTGTGGGGAACTAATACTGAAAAAGGAAGTACAAAATCTTCCCTTCGCCAGAGGCTCTTTTTCTCTTTGTCTGTTAGATTAAAGAGATGATCCCAAACTGCCCCATGTTCAAAGATCTTTCTAATTTCTTGACCACTTGACTCTGGACTCTAGACAAAGGCAATTAGAAATACTATTACCAATTGTATTGTAATCATGAAAAAATTATATAGTGGTCTCTACACTTTTTGTTATTGTCTAACTTCCATGTACCCATTAGTCGTATAAAAGATTAATATCTAGACTGACAGTTTTGCAGAGACAAAGGAAGGGAAAATGTGGCTAATATTTTTCTTTTTTTTTTTTTTTTGGTAACCATCTTCTTTAAAATAACAGGCTAGAATTTATTGATATTTTGAAAGGGAAAGGAAATGATATTATTTGCAGAACTTCAGAGATTTATCAAATGAGGAGGAAGCTATTTGAAGAGTAGAAAGAAAAATGTTGGTTGTCTGGAGAGATGTTTACAGAGAAGATCCTCAGAGCTCAGGGATACATGCATCAAATACATTGATAGTTTGGGAGTCGCTAAAAATAGAATATTACTACTATGCAACCTAAGATAATAGTTTAGATACATTAATTGTCAGTAGGAAAGAGCAAAGTCTATTGTCCCCTGATGTGACCTTAAACCTACTAATTTTTGTTTAATCTACATAATTGGGCTTTTAAACTCTCACCATTTATTTAAGGCGTATCTAATCTGCACATGTTTAGGGCATGCTCAATCATTAAGATGCCCATTTTTCATTGCTCAGAGAAAAATAAACCTACCAGAAAGAAGTGTCACAGTGTACTGTTAGAAATAAATCAACAAACTCTTAAATTCTCAAGACATATAAAACTCAATCAATCCACTGGTAATGACTTAACACCATTTTCATGAATGTGATTTATGTCTCATACAAATAAAAATCCCAGTGAATATATATATGGTGCATGGTCAAGTTGATTAGAGAGTTATTTTATAAATATCTTGTAAATTAAGATAAAATGCCCATTTCAAATTCTTAAATACTTGTTATAGAACAAGTGATTGGACCCTGATGACTTAGAGAATGTAACTCTCTGGATAAGTCTGTTATTTAGTGACACAACTTCACTCTGAGAGTCACACAGCTTTGACAAATCTTATTGCTTTTATAGTATTATTATCCACCAAAAAATATACATCCCATATAAAAGCATACCTTGTAATTTGTGTATTATAAAATTAACATACAATGTACAAAGACATATATTAAATATTCAAACAATACCACAGTAATCTCTGACAGTGCACAATATGATAAGGCTTTTAATAAGCTTATTAAATTAAATGGAATGTTTCATTATTAATCATTACATATTTGATTTGGTTCAAACAAATGACCCAACATATAGCTTAGGGAAAATAAGCATATAAAGACAAAATTCTGTAAGGAAGTTTGCCTGTTCTTGCCCACTTTGGATAACACAATTTTAATTATAAGTGGCAAAGTATTAATCCTACTGAGATACTTGAATGAGAGCATTACAATCTCAGACTTAATGAAAATGAAAAACAAGTTATCAAATCTGAAATAAAAACATTGTAAAAGAATTATTTGTCAAAATTTTGACATTCACTTTCAGTTCAACCACAGTGGAGGTTTAATGGTGACCATTAATTATCCAACATGACTAAGGAAATAGTTTTAGTGACTAATATCTTCGGCTCTTCCAACTCTTTCAATACTTTTGGTCAGATGGCATCTTTCACATTTTTAATGTACTGAAATACCACATTCCTGCTTTTAGGGCAGTTAGTATGGTTAAGTTCATTTTATATACTGAATTTTAAACCAACCAATTTTTATATAGGAATTTGCTTCTCACACCCGAATTCTGTAAAATGCAGATTGCTTATTTTATTTGTTAATTAAAGTAGCTGCCTAATCCTGGAGTTTTGGTGTTTTTTTGTTTGTTTGTTTTTTTCTGAATGTGTAGAGTTTAAGTTTTCTCTGCTTTTATTTTCTAACAAACTTCATAGAATTTTCTTCATGCTCTGCATCAAAACCAAAAATGTGGTGAATACCACAAGGCTTCTGTGTGTAGAAGCGATTGCTGTTTATCCACAGAGCTCCATGTTTCTCTTGAACAATTCCTTGAGGCTTATTTCAGCCTACGGCCAGCCCTCTGGAGTCTATAATATTTTGCCCAGTGGGGAGTAAGCAGAGGCAGTTCATGCCACTTCCCGACTATGCCCCTTAAGTGGAACGCAGCACTCACTCCTCTGTCTTCTTCCTCTCTGTGTTCGCTGCACAGGTCTTCATCAGAGCTAATTTTTTCCCTTTAATTTATTATACTGATTGTATTATTGCTATACTTCAACCAATTGTATTATTCCTATATCCCAGTTTTTATTTTTTTCCCTTCCAAAGGGTCATGCAGATAAAACTTTGTAGACTATTTCCACTATAATTCTTATCCTTACATCTCATTTATTAATTATGGAATTGATCTAATCTGAATTTAATCAAATCCATCCTCCTGACCTAGCCTGAGACATGCCAAGATGCTTTAGCAAGAATATCAAAACATCATTATGTCCTGCTACACACATTTCTATCATAATTTTATTAGTGTGCTAAGGCTACAGTAACAAAATACCAAAAAGTGGGTGGCTTTAAAAATAGGAATTTATTTTATCACAATTCTGGAGGCTAGAAGTCCAAGATTAAGGTGTCTGCAGGTTTGGTTTCTCCTGAGGCCTTGCTCCTTGACTTGCACATGGCTACCTTCTTGTGTCCTCACATGGTCTTTCCTTTGTGTACAAGCATTTCTGATGTTTCTCTCCTTGTCCAAATTTCCTCTTCTGATAAGATTGAGTTAAGGCCCACTGTACTGCTGCATTTTAACTCTTTAAAGGCTCTATCTCCAAAAATAGTCATATTCTGAGGTACTGGGAGTTAGGGCCTCAGGTATACATCCAGGTTTCAAAAATGATAGAACAAAAGCTCTGGGATAATCCTTTGGTTAAGTAAATGATTTAAATTTCAAGGAAAATAAATTGGCAGTGACTAATTTAAGCAACAGAGATTTATTGAAGTATTAGGCGTTCAGCATCTTGAGAACTGAAAAAAGCTAGGGAAGCAGTTTTAAAAGCTATGCATCCAGAATTACAGGTCAAATTCCACTCTAGAATTAGTCTGATGAATACATTGCTACCAGCACTGATGGCTCCTGGACACACCAACGTGGACTACTGATGCTACACTGAGACTCTTGCATTGTCAATCTAATCACACCATGTCTGCTCTACAAACTGGATGCTGCCTACACAACTGTTTTGATGAATCACCAGAAAGTACTTTTCTTGGTTCCTGGTTTTTGGACTCATTAAGTCATGAGCCAAAATTTAGGGGCAGTTTTCTGATTGGCTGAATATACTCCTGTCTAAGGTAAGTTTATGGCATGTTTATCTTTTAAAAAGGGAAGCAAGATGAATAGATAGTGCCCCCCCCCCCATGCCTAAAATAGTAGAGAAATTTCCCAACTACAAGAAAGAAAATTATATGAGGGACAGTCAAAAATTTAAAAATAACTATTATTCTAGCAATTTTATATGTAATGGAGGAGAGATGATTTCACCAAAAGAAGTTGAGATTTCTTTAGAAAGGATGAATAAATACTGGCAACTAAAGACTGCCTACAACCCATAAAAAAATCTACATTGGTTACAAGAACAGTAAATTAGAAAAATGAGTAAAAATTCCCCTAAAGAACTTTTTCTTTTTTTGATCCTCACCTGAGGATATATTTCCCATTCCTTTTCAGAGTGAGTGGAAGGGAGAGAAAGAAAGAGAGAGAAAAACATCAGTTGGTTGCCTCCTGCAGGCACTCCTACTGTGGAGCCTGCAACCAAGGCACATGCCCTTGGCCAAAATTGAACTCCAAAGGCCGATGCTCTAATCAATGAGCCAAACCAGCTAGGACTCCAGAATTAACTTTTAATCTCCTCTGGAAAAGAGCTATAAGGAAAAAGAAAGAGAGAGAAGGAAGGAAGGAAGGAAGGAAAGAAGGAAGGAAGGAAGGAAGGAAGGAAGGAAGGAAGGAAGGAAGGAAGGAAGGAAGGAAGGACAAACGAACACTGTTGGCCTTAATTCATGTCTATGAAAATTCAGTTGCATTTCTTAATAAAACAATACTTTCATACTCAAAATTTCAGATAAACATCTACTGTTAGTATGGTAGACTATGAAATTCAGACCAAACTACCCATTAAAAACAGTTATAAAACCAAGTACTGCATGATTTCACCCAAAGGTATCAGAAAAGACCACCAAAGAGGCAAAGAAAGAGTGGAAAGTAAATATCCAGGAGAAGAAATTTCAGAGAGGTGAGCCAGGCATTTACAGATGCCCCTAGAGGCATCTTTCCCATGGAAGCAGCTGAGCAGCTCTGTAGAGCTGTTGATTTACCTGTGGGCTAAGGGGACAAAAATATGAGATCAAGCCTCATCCAGAAAGTCCAAGGTACTGGTAAAAACCTCCAAGGTTTTGGGTTAGAATGAAGAAAGGCAGACCTTAGGAGTAGGAATAATCCTGAAATAGACCAGCAGGTACAGGGAATAGAACCTAGCTTTGAATCATCTCAATCTGTGAAATTAGATGAAAGGCATCTGAAATTGCTGATAGTCACTTCTACCCATGTAAATAAATATGAATTATCCATATCTGAGAGAAGATATTATCCTGTCTCAAATAATTTATCAAATGTTCTCAGGCAATATCTGACATAATAAAAATAAACAGTCACAAGATAAGAAAAAACAGTTTAAAAGAATGCCAAGGGGAATGATATATTATAAGCAGATTTACAAACAATACAGATTATGGAGTTATCAGCACAGACTTTAAAATGAGTGTGCTTAAAACAATCAAGAAAATAAAACATGAAATTGGAAATTTTGGCCAAAAACATGAAATGTTTAAGAGGTACCAAATTATACTTTTAGAACTGATAAATAAAATAACTGAAATTAAGAAGTCATTAAATGAGTTTAATAGCACATTAGCAATAGCTGGAAAGAAAATGGCTATATTGTGAAACAGATCACAAAATACCTAGATAAAAAAGCCAGAAAAGATAATAAAAGGAGTGAAATGGAAGGGTGACAAACACAGGAGAGAAAAAAGACAGGGTTTATAGTGAGAATGTCAAATATAGGTGTAATGGGTATCCAGAGAAAAGGAGAAGAAAAAAAAAAGATGCAAAAGAAATATTTGAAGAGAAAATAACTGAAAGTTTTCTAAAACTGACAAGTCATTAAGCCACAGATTTAAGAAGTTCAAAAAAAAAAAAAATCAGGTTTCTAGAAAGACAAACAATACAATGCACAGGCACATCACAGGACTATTTAAAAAATAACAAAGAGAAAATATAAAAAGCATACAGTGTATTATTTACCACCAAATCAGTGAGTACTTTCAAAAGAAGTATAATTTGGTTCACAACTGACTTCTTAACAAAAATAACATAAGCCCAAAGACAGTGGGCTGTTATTTTCAAACTGTTGAATGCAAAGAACTGCCATCTTAAAATTGTATGCTCAGTAAAACAGCTTTCAAAAATGAAGGTGAAGTAGCTATGTATGGATAAAAATTTTGAGCATTCACCAAACCAAAGGAAAATTTAAATTAAGGTGCTTTTAAGTCAGAAGAATAATCCTATATCAAAACTTCTGGATACAAAAAGGAATTATTAAGTTGAAAGTGTGTATCTACACTTGTTATTAATTGTCTTGTTGATAATAGGCATTCTAACAGATATGAGGGGGATGTCTCCCCAAAATATTTGAAAACATTTATTTGTAAAGATATATGCACCCCTATGTTCATTGCAATATTATTCACAGTGACTAAGGCATGGAAGCAACTGAAGTGTCCTTCAGTGAATGATTGGATGAAGGTGGGGTACATATATACAATGCAATATTATTCAGCCAGAAGAAACGATAAAATGCTGACATTTTCAACATGGGTGGATCTTAAAAGTATGCTAATCGAAATAAGCCTGACAGAAAAAGTCAAGAACCATATGATTTCACTCAAACAAATAAACAGAAACTCATAGACACAGACAACAGTTTAGAGGGAAAGAGGATTGAGGGGGGAGGTAGAAAAGGGTAAAAGGGGTCAAATATATGGTGAAGGAAGGAGATTTGACTTTGGTTGGTGAACACACAATGTAATATACAGATGACGTATTATAGAATCGTATACTTTAACCAGTATAATTTTATTAACCAAGGTCACTCTAATACATTCAATAACGTTAAAAAGAGAAAAAAGAAAAAGTATGTATCTAAAATACAGTAAAATAATATATGCTATATATAATATATTTATTTATTTACATATATCTTCAATAATTTACTTATTTACATACATATAGAGAAAATTAAAACTCACAATAATAGCAAATATCTTAGAGGATGGTGAATGGAATTAAATTGTGCTAAGTTCAAGAAAGAAATAAAAGAGTAATTCATATTAAACTTATATAATTAAAGGATGAATGTTGAAACCTCTAACTACTAAAATTTAATCAAAAGTACCAAGATTGTTACACTATGCTAAGATGTGTGAATTATTGTACAGAAGGTAAAAACAGAAAAACTAAAAAAAGATGAGAAACAAACAACATAGGGCATTTACTTATTAGGAAAAAAAATTAAAAATGAGGTCCTTATAAATTTCCATGAGCCCAGGCCAAATTCTTAGGTAAGCAAGATAAGACAAATCACAAAAATGATCCTGAGAGTGAAAGTCCCACATATAGTAATGTAAGAGTTAACCCAAATATCTACCTAGCCAGAGTTAGATAGTAAACTAATATTTCTGGAGTATTAAAAATATATTAATTCAAATTCTGAGGAAAAAATTAAATAGAATTCACAGATGGCAAATTTTCATTTGTACTAAGTTAGCCAGTATACACATCACTTGCTTAAACCAGAAGAACAATTACAGACGTAGAACTAAGTTGTAAGTATCAAACTTAAAAAAAAAAAATCAATATGTTATAATCTAAGGACCTATTAAATGCAGGTTAAAATGGAAACAAATGCACAGGTTAAAAAAAAAAAAAAAAAGTGCAGTAATTGAACTTAACTGCCCAGAGTTACGTGTACCCTGAAAGGCATAAATGCCAAAAGTGACAATAATTTTCCCCTTCTCTGTGCTATCTGGGAAGTGAATGCTGTGTTGAGTGACTACTTGACAGGCTACTGGATTTGTTGGCATCTAGAGAAGTAGTCTGTTGCCCCAGGCTTACTGCTGGTAAACAGGCATCGATCAATCTCCTTTTCCTATTTTACCATCACTTTTTACTACACTGAAGTCTTACTTTTCCTTGGGTTTTCTATTAATTTTTTTGAAAAACTTTCTTCTCTGTTAAACAGTTAAAGAGCATTTTTTCTTATCTTTGCTTATTTACTTCTTGTATATGCCACACCATTTGCACCTAGCAGTTCAACTCAGAAGTCAAAAAAAATTTTTGTGTGTATACACCAAATGTAATATTTAGAAACCTATAAATCTAAGAATATACCAAAAATACTTAATGTACTATACTCTTTACTTGGTTCTCCTATGTTCACTTATTCACCAAGCCATCATTTACTATAAAAATAGTGACTACTGTGTTAATAAATGAATGGAACTTTGAGGGGAAAATAAATGTCCAAGAGCTTATACATCCAAATATTTTGTCATGTAAAGTTAAAGCATAGGATCTATTTATGTATTTCAGTTATGCTGCTGATACTCAAAACATTGTTGGAAAGTTTATTTTATAATTTTTTTTAAAAAAGCTATTTTGATACGAACAGGTAACTAGATAATTTTTTAAGGTATTCATTTCTTATTGCCTCCTTCCCCTTACCTGTCTCCTCTCAAGCAAGTAAGAAGCTTTGTTTCTTAGGGGAAGTGTGTAGTAGAATCTAACTGGAAGTAGTCTTTAAGACATCATTACCCAGGTGCTCTGGAAATCAGTATGGAGTTTCCTCAAAAAATTTAAAAATAGAATTACCACATAATCCAACAATCCCACTTTTAGGTTATTTTACCAAAAAAAAATTGAAATCGGGATCTTGAAGAGATATTACCAGTCCTATGTTAATTGTAGCACTATTCACATTAGCCAAGATGTGGATACAACTTAAATGTCCACGGACAGATAAAGAGATATAGAAAATGTGATATGTACATACAATGTAATACTATTCAGGCAACACCTGACAACATGAATGAACCATGAGGACATTAGGCTAAGAGAAATAAGCTTGTGACAAAAAAGACAAATACTGACTGATTCCACTAATATGAAGTATCTAAAATAGTCAAATTTATAGAATCAAGGAGTAGAATGACGGTTGCCAGGAGCAAAGGGGAAGGGGGAAATAAGAAATGGGGAGTTACTAATCAAGGTTCTAGGGGCCTGCTGTAATATTATACCTGTAGTCAATAATATATTGTGCACTTGAAAGTCTGTTAAGAGTCCAGCCGGACATGGCTCAGCGGTTGAGCGTCAACCTAGGGTCCAGGTGATCTGGGTTCAGTTCCTGGTCAGGGCACATGCCCGGGTTGTGGGCTCGATCCCCAGTCGGGGGCCTGCAGGAGGCAGCTGATCAAAGACTCTCTCATCATTGATGTTTCTGTCTCTCTCTCCCTCTCTTTTTCTCTCCCTGAAATTAATAAAGATACATTTTTTTAAAAATATTTGTTAAGAAAGTAAAGATTATGTAAAATGTTCTTTCCAAAATAAAATTAAAATATATTATTCGGCTAACAAATACATTTTTAAAAAGTCATTTTCATCTCCACCAGGAAATCCTAAGCCTATTGGAGAGAACAGAGTTTGAACAGAGACTTTCTGCAGACCAAAAACAGATTTTAAATTCCTCTGAGCTGAAAAAAGTAAAATGTTTAATGATTTGGGGAGAAACTGCATTTGGTTCTTTTATTCTGGCAGTTCTCCAAGAGAAGAAGCAATAGCTCAGAGAGGAAATGACCAAATAGGGCATATAAGAGAGAAGAGGCAGGACCTTAAATCAAAGTTACCGAACTCATACAATTTCCTGGGCCCCAAACTTGAATGCAAACAGCAGAATGAATAGACTTGGGGGGGGGGGGCAGGCCAGGAGACATTGTTTGTCCATCTCAGCTGCACCACACTTTGTACTTGGTAAAATTTCAATAACTTGGCACATCATTACAGGAAGAATAAGCTTATGCATCATCATGAGTTTTCGAATTTCTGTCAGTCTGTTAGGATGTAGGTTCTTAAACAAAATTAATCTGACTTAATGAAAACAAAAATGTGACACTTCTTGAGCATGACTTTGTTGACTGTGATTTATAACTATTACAAACCTAAAACTTTGAGCTTTATTTCTGATCAAAAGAAATAATTCCTGTTTCTAGCCAATTGAATAAGCTAATGTTTATAGTGGGGACTGTACCTTTTAATAGGCAAAAACCACTTCCAGAATAGTGATTAAGGATAGCTATGGTAAATTGTGGCTGCGCTGGCGTTTATTTATTCACATCACCCTCTAGCCACACACTGGAGGAACCACTCCCATATGAACTCTGTGTTTGAGTATGTCATTTGTTTGGGCCAATGAGATCTGAAAAATTAGAAAACAAACACACTTAACAAATGCATATGCTTTGATATTTGCCCTCTCTTTTCTCCTCCTTCGAAACCTGGAACTACCATGTGAAAACAGCTGGGCTAACCTACTAGAGAACATGAAACCATATCAAGCAGAGGAGTGCCAACCCATATGAGTCCTGCCCACATCAGCTAGAGATAAATGCAGCCACCTTACATCATCCAGCCTAGTTTTCTCAGACTAGGAAAACTGCTGAAACTAAAAGAACCATCAGCCAACCCACAGAAAATGAGATAATACATTATAGCTGTTTCAAGGCACTGTAGAGTGCAGCAGTTTTTATGCAGCAAAGCTCACTGATGAAATATTCTGTAGTTACTGGAAAGATCGGTTGATTATTGATATTGCTCCTTTTCATTCTCAAACACCCAGGTTTGGATGGTAATTATATGGCCAACATAATTAAAATCAAGTACCGGAATCCCAAGGTGCAATTGGAAGCAATTTGTTGTACGTGGACTTTGAGAGGTCCCTGTATAAAACTCCTCTTTTCTTCATGAGTTAAAAACTATTTAAGAGATGGTTGCAGAAATAAGACAGATGAAAATAAGCATATTGGCTCTGTCATTGGCAAGTGCTATTTTAGAAAATGTGGTTTATAAATTTGAAAACAAAGGGCTAGTTAACCCTTCACCTCAGAATTAAATTTACCCACCGTTAGAGAAACTACAGAATCACAGGGCTATAAAATAAAGCAAAATAAAATCAAAGAGGGTATATGTGGTCCATATTTATAATTTAACATTAACCAGTAACTGATCTAATTGTGGCCATCTGTGTTTCAATTTAAAATAAATGAGAATTATAATAAGCCCTTCCTAAATACAGGCTGGTATATAGTGAACATATGATTAAATTACATGTTAGGACGTCTCCTTATAAGGACAGAAACACTGGAAAATTCTCTAAAGTCATTCATGGAAAGCCTAAACAGGCCACCTTTGCTAACAGCAGGTCACATAGAGGCATCCTTCATGCTGCAATTGCTGGTCTACTTATTTTACTTTGACAACCCTTATTTCTGCTTGCACAAGATTGACTGGTTTGGCTCTCTGCCTAGTCCATGCTACTTGCTTGAACTTTGATGATCCTGAACTTTATTGGGTTGCCATAATCCAAAATAATTGCAAACCCCTATGAGCTCCAAGCCACTGGGACCCCAGGTTATCAATTTCCAAGTCTTTCTTATGGGAAAAAAAAAAGGGAAGAAAGAAAAAAAATCTCACTTGAATATCAAGCCCCTAGAGCTACTGCTCTGTTTAGTGTCGTAACCAGCTTGTCTCTGATTTATTTCCTTATGATATGTGTCAATTTGTCTTCCAGCCTCACAATTTGACCAAAACTGATCTACCAAATTATCAGAGACTTCTGGATCAGTAAAGCTAACAAACCTTTGTCACTCTTCATTTCCCCCCATCCCTAAGCAGCACTCAGCAGTGGTAATATCTTCTTCCATCTTGAAGCCGTCTCTGTGCTATAATTCAATGTTCTTATTTCCATTGTACATCTGTAACATCGCATTTGCAGTTATTTGCAGATTTATTCTCTTTTACTCCACCTTTAAATATTAAAATTTCTCAATTTTCTGTTATGGGTCATTCCTTTTCTCACTATGCTTATACAATCTTCTTCATGCTTATAATTCTACACTGAAAACCACCACATTTATATCTCTACTGTAGACCTCAACTTTAAGCTTCAAGTATCTATGAAATTAATACTTCCTAAGGGGGGAGGGGAGTGGCAAGAGATTAACCAAAGAATTTATATGCATATATGCATTGCCATGAACACAGACGAAAGGGTGGTGAAGGCCTGGGGCAGGGTGGGAACATCTGTAATACTCTCAACAATAAAGATAAAAAAAGAGAAAATACCCTGAATAAAGCTAAGAGGGGATATGAGAATTAATTAATTAATACTTTCTTTGAAAGTTTTCAAAGGAAACTCAGAGTCAGCATTCAAAACTGACTTTCAAATAGCACCAAAATCTTGCCTTTTTCATTATTTCCAACTTAGTAAATGAAACCGTTTTATATACCAGTTTTAAATCAGAAACCCAAAATTATAATTTATATTTCTTTATCTTGAACCATACTTAAAAATTATTTCTATTGAGTTTACTAATAAAAACATTTAAATTTGTCATCTTTTCTCTAGTTTTGACTATCAATACTGTAATTCAATCCGTTACCAAAAATGCAAATTATACTCTTATAAATTCTAACAGCATTATGTTTCTCTACCGAATTGTACTTTTTAGATACAATTTAAATTTTTTTAAGCGATTAGAATTCTAAGATAGTCTCCACAATTCCTATAACCTAGTGTTTACACTGTGTATAATACCTCCCCTTGAATGTGAGGACTTACTGTACTAGCCAAAAGAAAATGACAAACTGAAGGGGTTTTGCAGATATAATTAAGTGTATTTTCAGTTAATAAAGAGGAGAGACATACATGGCCTGAGTTAATCAGTGAATCCCCTAAAAGAGGCACTTGATCAAGTGGAAGCTCTTAAAAGAAGTCAGAGACTCTCCTTGTAGGTTTGATGAACTTGCAGGTTTGATGGAGAAGTTGATCTGACAAGGAACTCTGTGCAAGCTCTAGGAGCCTAGGGAGGCCTTCAGGCCGCAGCCAGCAAAAAGTCAGGGTCCTTAGTGATGCTGCTGCAAGGAAACAAATTCTGCCAACAACCTCCAGAAACCTGAAGGTAGATTCTTCCCTGTCAAGCCTCCAAATGAGAGTATTGCCTGAGAATACTAGTTACAGCCTTTGTCAGATACGGAGAAGAGGGAGCTGCTGAGCCACGCCTGGGCTCCACCTGAGCCAAAAAAACAGTGAGATAATAAGTGTATACTGATTAAGTTACTAAATTTGTGATAATTAAAAAATGAGTTTTGTTGAAGAAACAAACAATCCTCAATTTCAAGAGCTAAGAAATTACAAGTTCATTTCTTGCTCAAATTCGGTAGGCTCCAAGTTCTGCTAGAGTCCATTCATTCATTACATAAGATGAAAGGGAGAATATATGCATATAGAAACGGGTATAGAAATAGGTAGGATGGTAGTTCTGGTTGCTGAGAATAAGGTTCTTTTCAAATCATTTCTCAGAGAAGTTAGAAGCAAGGAAACTAAGAATAGAGTGAAAAGGAGGTGTGAAAGAGTCATCTCAGAGAGAAGGAGGGTGACTTGCCTTGGGAAGTGCTGTAGGATTGCCAAGAAGTTAGGAAGACTCGCTGGAGGTTTGTGATAATACATTTCAAGTGAGGTCAGTCTGCTTGTTGTTGGTTTTTTGTTGTTTGTTTTTATTTTTTTCTCCAGCCATGTTCAGCTACTTGGAAGAAAACATGGCATAAGCAAATCATATAACTGAACATATCTGAGGTTATGCCTGGAAAGAATGGTAGAGGAAAAGAAGACAAGGGAATTGAGATGCATGCCATGGAGTAATTTTAATGATGCAGCCTGAAGTCAATCAGGTAAAAAGGAAATGACAACAGGAAGAGAATCATAGATGTCAACATGTGGGCATCACTGGATAGGTGCTACTGGCAGGGCTGAGCAACTGTTGAAGTACAAGGGTAAGAAATACTGAACTAAAATTATAAGAAGCAGTGCCCAGACTGTGGGGTGCTTGAAACGAAGACTTATAGAAATGGTGCTGTTTTCTGATAATGACAAATTTGACTGCATGGGTGTGGTAGCCAAGGGAATGGAGTGAAAGACAAAGTTACTTGAAGCAAGCAAATCGGTAAGATGCATCATCCAGATGCAAGGAATCATCAAGGATAAGGACAGTAGTGGGTGAGAGAGGGAGATACTGTTACATAGAAAACTAGACCTGAGCAGCTGGGGTGGGGCCTGCCCTGGGGTCCTGACAACATTGCCTTCAGACCGCCTCTCTATGAGTGGCCCTGCACCAGCAGGCAGGTTCTGAAAGAGCTGGTTCTCCCCACAAGCTCAGAGAAAGAGTGCACGACTTCAATTTGACCTTACTAAGGCTCTGAACTAATTATAATAAAATCTGCACCGTGGTTTGGTGCATTCACCCCTGTGAGGCTTTCTGTATGCAGTATGGGTCCAAGGGCATGCGCAGAAGTATAATTATACAACCCTTTCTGTCAGTCCTCCCTGGATACAAATGAAAGTCTCTACCTAGAAAATCCCTCACGGTCTCTCTCATCTGGCCTGCTCCTCACTTGTAGTGTATTTTTAATAAATCCTACTTTGCTTTATTTTTGTTTTCATTGACCTTAAATTATTTCCTGTGCTGAGGAGAAGAACCTAGGTCCCAGCCGGTAAACCCAGTTCATAACAATACAAGTGCTAAAACCTTAAGGAGAGGTGGGGCAGTGACTATTAGAGTGATAAATAATTGCAACATGGAGAGATCATATGTAACAATCTGATAATATGTACTTTGGAGACTGTATGGGGTTTTTTTCAATTTAAAATTTTAAAGTTTTGGGTTTTTTTTATTTTGTCTAGACTGAAAATGGTAGTGAAGTCGTATAATATACACTTATCTCATGGTTCAGTTTCATGCGAGCTATGGGAGAAATAAAAGCCACTATGTGAAACAGCTGTAGGAGACCCCTGGGGTTCAGAGATCTCCCCAGAGGTATTCAGAGATCAGCCACTTTTCATAGCTGCTGCTGCATTGTTCTTGCAGCCAGGGAAGGTGGACTCTTACCAGTAACACTGCTCTAGCTCAGGGCCATCATGTTTTCTTTAATATTTCAAAAGGTTCCTAATGATCCCCTGCTTTCACTCTTACTCTCAGCTGTTCTATCTTCCACACTGTGGCCAGAGAGACATTTCCAATTGAAAATCTCAATCGCTCTTGTGTAAAAGTATTCAATTATTCCTGCAAAGAAAGTAGAATTAATTTCCAATTCCTTACATTAGCAATGATTAGCACTCCAAGCTTTTGCTGTTCTGACATGATTTTCTCTATTTTCCCTCTCTACTCACTCATCACTTTGCTCTATTATCAGTTCTCTGAATGTGACAATCTTTTATGCCGAAGCACCTCATTACTTCTATTCTTCCTGCCTAGAGTTCCAAGTCATCTCTAAAACATAATTTCATGCAATTAAAACAAAAAAAACAAGAAAAAGAAACAAACAAAAAAAACAGTGGTGCCTCTACATTGATGTAGCCCTTTGGAAACATGACTTGGCCAAGCAACATTTTCAGAATTAAGAAAAGGTATCCCTCCCTCTGCATAGAACCAACTGTAGTGGCGGTGAGCAATTTGGGTACATGAGGTAAGTGGAACAAACCCCTTTTCTGTAAAGAACTCAAAATCTGCAATAAAAGTAACAAAGTTAATATTTATTTTCACCATTCACTAGCAATCTAAACATTAGCAGTGAAAAAAAAACCTATTTTCTAAAAATAATTTTTGCATGGCTTAAACAAGCACTGCAATTACTCTTTAGTTTTAATTTTACATATGTAATTATATATTTAATTATGTATAATATGTAAATTTATAAATTATATATTTATATTAATATGTTATATATTTATATATGTTATATATGTGTAATACACACAAATGCACACACCTGTGTGTATACACTGCTGTTTAAATGTTAGAATTTATTTTATTTTAATTTTTAAAGAAATTTTTAGTTATAGTTGTCATATAATATTAGTTGTAGGTGTATAAAATTGTGAATAGACATTTATATAACTTATGAAGTGATCACCTTGATAAATCTAATACTCATCTGACACTATTTTTAGTGTCAGATGTAATAATTAAACATAGTTATTACAATATTATTGACTATATTCCCTATCTGTACTCTATATCCCCATGACTATTCCCAATTTGTACTTCCCTTTTTTCACCCATTCCCCCAACCACTCCCCTTTCCATCTGGCAATCATCAAAATGTTTTCTATATCTATGAGTTTGTTTCTCTTTTGTTGTTTGTTTATTTTGTGTGTTTTTTTATATTTCACACTTAAGTGCAATCATATGATATGTCTTTCTCTGTTTGACTTATTTCACTTAGCATAATACCCTCTAGGTCCACCCATGCTGTTGCAAATGATAAGATTCCATTCAATTTTTATGGCCAATTGATAATTAATTGTACATAAGAACCACAGCTTTTTTATCCACTGGTTTATTGATGGGTATGTGGGTTGCTTCCATATCTTGGCTATTGTAAATAACTCTGCAATGAACATATGAATGCGCATGTCCCTTCAAATTAGTGTTTTGGGTGTCTTTGGATAAATACCCAGAAGTGAAATTATAGGGACCTCCTTTGTCTCTTGTTATAACCTTTGTTTTAAAGTCTATTTTGCCTGGTATAAGTGTTACTACACAAGATATTTTTTCATTTCCATTTTCATGAAATATCTTTCCCATTGCTTTCCTTTCAGTCTGTGTTTCCTTCAGCCTAAAAGGCAGCATTGTTTTCTTATCCATTCAGGCCCACTCTGTCTTTTGATTGGAGCATTTAATCTATTTACATTTACAGTAATTGTTGACAGATATGTAGTCATTGCTACTTTGTTATTCATGTGTCTGAACATTTTCCCCTTCTTCTTAAAGAAATCCCTTTAACATTTCTTGTAATACTGATTTGGTGATGATGAACTCCTTTAGCTTTTTCTTGTCTGGGAAGCTCTTTAAATCTGTCCTTTGATTCTAAATGAAAGCTTTGCTGGGTAGAGTAATCTTGGTTGTAGGTTCTTACTTTCCATCATTTTGCATATTTGATGTCAATCCCTTCTGGCCTGCAAAGTTTGTTGAGAAATCAGCAGACAGTCTCATAGAAGCTCCCTTGTAGGTAACTAACTGCTTTTCTCTTGCTGCTTTTAAGATTATCTGTATTTAACCTTGGGGAATTTAATTATAATGTGTTTTGGTGTTTGCCTTTTTGTGTTCATCTTGATTGGGACTCTCTGTCCCAAGATTCCTGAGTTTATATGTTCATTAAATTTGCCAGTTTTTTGTCATTATTTCTTCAAATAGGCTTTCAATTTCTTGTTCACTCTCTACTCCTTCTGGTACCCCTATCATGCAAATATTGGTATGCTTGATGTTGTTCAAGAAGCCCCTTAAATTATCCTTGTTTATTTGGATCTTTTTTTTTTCCTTTTTGCTGTTTTGATTGGATGTTTTCTGCTACCTTCTCTTCCAAATTGCTAACTTGATCCTCTGCTTCATATAATCTGTTGTTGATTCCCTTTAATGCATTCTTCAATTCAGTTATTGTTTTCTTCATTTATGATTTTTTATTTATGTTTTCAATCTTCACTTTTATGTTTCTTATCTCTTTGTTGAAGTTCTCACTGAGATCATTGAGGATAACCAGTGTTTTAAACTGTGCATTGTAGGAAAATGCCAGCAAACAACAAACAAACTCTGAAGGAGTTGGGTAGCAAGCTTCCCCAGAATCGCAGAAATCCCCTTGAAAACGAGGGAGACATTTCTGACAGGAACTGAAAACAGATCCTTATCGATCTGGGAAGCTTGCCCCCAGGAGGGTTATGGCTTTAAGAACAAATGTGAAGCATTAGCATAAAACAAAGCCATTTGTTTATGTGCATTTTATAGTTTCTACTGATCACTATCTTTCACACCTTCCTTTCTGTAACTCACAATAAAAATCACTGGATGGTAAAGAGGGTTGTTGCAGCGCCTCCAGAGCCTCAACCCTCTGCATCTCCACCTGAATTCTACATTCTCCGTGTCTTGAGTTTTCTTCACGTCCCGCGAGCACAACAGTGCATCAGGTGGATTGCTTTTCTCCATTTTGTTCAGCTCAGGAGTTTTGTTCTGTTTTTTCATTTGGGAAATGTTTCTTAGTCTCTTGATTTTGGCTGCCTCCCTGTGATTGTTTCGATGCATTAGGTAGACCTTCTATGTAACCCAGTCTTGGTAAAGTGGTCTTATGTATTAGGTATTCTGTGGGGCCGAATCTCCTTGGTTACCTGAGCTAGGTGCTTCAGGTGCATCTCATGTGGGTTGTGTTACCCTCTTATTGTAGTTAAGTCTTAATTACTGATTTGTTGTGAGGATTGGCCATGACTACAGAGGAGGAGCTGTTGTGCAGGGTCTGACCCTATGAGTCAGGATTCATTTTAGCAGGGCTCTGGTCCATGCTGAGCCTCTGCTCTTTGGTGAGTCAATTGTGAAGGTAGTTGGGTGGTGCTCTGGTGTGGTCTAATGCTACCACAGGTTTTGTTGGTTCTGAGTAATCTTTGAAGGGACTCTGGTGCAGGACTCTGGTGCAGGGCATCTGCCTATGCTCTGCCCGGGGCCACTCTGTATGAGCTACAAAGTGATCTACAGATGGTTGCCACGTGTGCTGGGCATGGAGGTATCTGGAAGAAGCTAATCTGCAAACTGAGTTTGCCTATCCCTAGTGCTGGGCTTGGGACAACTTAGTTCAAAAGGTATGAGGCACACTGAGGCCAGATGCTGCCTGTTTTGGTTTGTGAACCTTTTAGAGGTTTTAAGAAAGTCTACAGCCTGAGCCAAGACAGTTTATATAGAAATGCCATTAGAAGAGTTTTGGGGGTGGGTTTCAGGGGATCATCAGAGTAGGGCAAAGGGTATTATTAGTCAGGTTGATGGAGACTCAGATATGGTACTCTCTTTCACCTCCCAGCTAGGTGGAGGGAGGGCTCAATAAAGGAACCATGGCCTCTGCCAGCACTTCTATCTATAAGAAAGCTGCCCCTCCAACCTTTATCGCAAAGCCAGACAATTTGGCCCCTGGTGCCTTTGGGAACGTGGTAGCATTTCTCAATATTGAGTAAACAAAAAGTCATGGGGATAAGCTAGAGCATTACAGGGGTAAACTCTTGGCTCCTTGTTACAATTTACAACACTATTATCACTGCTTGAGATACATTATATAATTTCCTAAAGCAATATGCAATATATCTAAGATCCACTTTATGTCTAGACTATTAAAAAATCTGATATAAATAACAAATAAGATATTTATTTTAAAATAATTTACTTCTGTCCAAACTTCAAAGAAATTGTTACTAATATTCAAAGATTTAATAAAATTTTATTTGTTTTTTTGTTTTATTTTTGTTTTTTAAAAATATATCTTTATTGATTTCAGAGAGAGGAAAGGAGAGGGAGAGAGAGAGATAAAAACATCAATGATGAGAGAGTCATTGATCGGCCGCCTCCTGCATGCCCCCGACTGGGGATCGAGCCCGCAACCCAGGCATGTGCCCTAACTGGGAATCAAACCCCGATCTCCTGGGTCCTAGGTTGATGCTCAACCGCTGAGCCATGCCTGGCCAGGCAAAATTCTATTTGTAAAAGCACTGAACAAGTACAAATTATTAAAGCACACTAGAGACTACTAAGACAAGCTGATGATTATACTGCTTTCTTCCTAAAGTACAAATATTATCTCATGAGACATTGTGTCTGGTGATATTATCCTGCTTTTACTAGATAAGTAAATATAATTGTACTAGACAAAGTTTGTGTGTGTGTGTGTGTGTGTGTGTGTGTGTAAATGTGTGAAGAACAAACATGACCGTATAACAAGCTTCATAATTCTGAGAAGATAATAGGTACTTTAAATGGTCTGGAAATATTTGTCACTTTGATTATTTTAAATTGATCGCAACCATTCATACATCATTCAATGCTTAAAGATTTCCCATTTGTAATTTAAAAAATGTGAAATAATTAAAGATTATGAGATAAAAACATTATATGGCAATTTTCCATGATGTAAAATAAAATGAGGGAAAGCAGAGAGAGAGAGAGAGAGAGAGAGAGAATGAGTGTGTTAATATGGAGGTGTTGATAGATATGAACATAATATGTTCCAAAATTTTATACTTTTACCAGAAAGTAGCCTGGAAAATTAATCTCTAGAATATGGTATCTTAGAAAGAAGGAAGAAGTATAATAATAGATTAAGATCAAAGTTTTTCCCAGCTTCCCTGGGTCCCCTTAGGAGAAAATTGCTGGTTTGCTGGGCATGGTGGTTCTCTGGTTAGATTTCTCTTTACCTAGAATGAGGAAGTATTCTTGACAGACTCATGAAATTCTGTATCCTTGTTTTATCTTAAAAATTAAATTATTTTTTATAAATTATATCATGATTAATAGTGACAAGTAGCATCTACTATGAGCATATGAGTAAGAAGTGATGGCACGTGCTATACATACAGACACATACAGTTCATTCTGGAAGTATGGTCCTAAAGAAATTATATAATGTTCTCTTGGGGCCTTGATTTTATTATATGTATCACCAGAGTAGCATAAGGCCTATATTACCCAAAACATGTCATGAAAATTGAATTAAAAAGCATTTATATAGTTAAATTAATGTCAACAGAATGAGGAGGGAGAAAGAGAAAAATGTTCTTTGCTGTTCAGAATTTAAGATTTCTATGCTGTTTCTAAAACCCTCACTTCTAGAATATCACCAGTTACATTATATGACTCCTCACACAAGTCAGCTGAAAAAGTGCAAGCTAGTCCCATTCTGATTTGCAATAATTTGCCACTATACTTAGTCTCGCCTCTTTGAATCCTGTTGGGTCCAAGTTTGCTTGCATTGGCCAAATAAAATAAGTTCAATGTTCAGTAAGGAAAGAGACAACTAAATTGGAGCTAGACTAAAAAAAAATCTTTTCACTGGAATCAATGTACATCACACTCCATTGGCCAGTGATTGGTTATGACAGATAATGAGAAAGAAATCCCAAATATTTCAGTAAGAAGCAAAAGGTGTAAAAACCACACAATGCACAGATGGCTGTGAAATGAGGCTTTTGAAGTGCTAAAATACTGAGTAATTCTGACAGAACCAAGAAGAATGAGCAGTTCATCACTCATTTTTATGTGTGACACTCAACTTATCATGCACACCTATTTCACATGAATATAATTAATGGAGTATTATCCTCTCTTGTTAATTAGAATGACATATTATAAATTACAGTGGGTGAAAAGTGTTCTGATTAAAACATATCCTAGAAAAACTGTGTATAAACAATTTAATAAGAAATCATATAAATCATCAAATTATATTTTTAGTTATTAATTGAAATTTGATTATTAAATGAAAGTTTATGAAATTTTATCAAGTTAGATGAAGTTTTGTTTTCCAATTATATAATTATTATATTTATCTAAACCCTTTACAAAAATATGTAAATGAATAACAGTCCAGAAAATGGGTCAAATAATTGATAATCAAAATGTAAATCAGAGGAAGGAAGATGGCGGCCCTGTGAGAAGCAGCAGAGGCCCCCGCTCCCAGCCACGGACTCGATTTCCTCCTAAAATCCTACGTAGCCAGATTGGAAAAACCAGAGAAACATACCTGAGTGGACAGAGTGTGAGTGGGGAGCATTGAAGACACATCACAGAGTCCAGTAAGAGGGGGGGCGTAGAAAAGGGGAGTACCCCTGAAGCCTGTGCTGGGCGCTGAGCCCCAAGGCTTAGAGGCTGCAAAGCTCCCTCCCTTCAGGAGTGCAGACAGCATCCAAAAGCGGGGACCCCACACCCGGAGCGACGAGAGGGGAAGGAGCGCCCCACGCACAGGGCAGAGGGACCCAGGGGAGCGGAGAGTCCCGGAGGGCACAGCGCCTTCCTAGGGAACAAAGCCTCTAATGGCGGACACGACTGTCATCTAATGCTCGGGGCGCTGACCATAGGAAGGGCTGTCCCAACGTGTGTGGCACCAGAGTGGTAAGGGGCCAGAGGTCAGGACTGAGCAGCCACATAAGGGAACCCTCTGCCTCCCTGTGGGGCCTTGTGTTGAGCCCCAGAAAGCGCTGAATCTGCACGGCGCCGGGGAGGGGAGGAGCCCTCCCGCCCTGAGCTCCCAGGGCAGAGAGGCTGGGATCTGAGACCAGTCCTGAGGGGGCGCTGTGGTGGCGCGTGGAGCCGCCCCAGCTTTGCTGAGACCTGCAGTGCAGGGAGCTGTGTGGAGCTCACTTTGGGTCCCCTCCAGCTGGGGTCCTTGATGCCCAGGTGGCGGGACCTTGTAGGGCGGGCTCTCTGCCTGTGTGTTGCTTTGTGCATTTGTGAGTTTGATCACAGAACTGGCTCCCACCTTCCCAGCGTGCACTGGGGGACAGACCAGCAGCAGCTGGGATTGGGGGCTGCATAGTAGATGGTCTGAGGGTCAGGCCTGGTGTGACCAGCCAACCAGACTTGAGCAGGGGGTGGCAGAGCCCTCCGGCCTCTCCTGCAGCTGGAAACACTGCCCCCCAACAGGAAAGGGGCGGGCCCAGCTCACTGAGGCCCCAGACACCCCTGCAGGGCACAGTCCTGAGGGGGAAGGGAGAGCAGCTCACAGGAGGACTGTATAAGAATAAGACTCTCAGGGACTATTGTTTGGGAGCTGGAGGAAAAGCTGAAAACCCTGGCTGGGGGCTGGGCAGGCAAAGAGCTCACTAGAATGTTCTTTAATAGAACCCACTGAGCCCAGGCTGCTGAAACCGCCCAGACAGAAAAGGCAACAGGCTAAAATCAATCTGAAGCTGCAGCAGGTCAGAGCCTGGGGAACTAGAATCAGAGGACAGGGTAGGGACTGAGGAGCTGGCTGTGGAGCAGGGACTAACTCCCCAGAGTGAGAGCCTGACAGAGAAACCTCTGAGGGGAGTGATACCCTGGGCTACACTAGCCATCCTGCACCCTAAAGACTCTACAGGAGACTCTGGAGACAGACCAGGCAATTACAAGGTTGCAAAACAGCTGACAAGAGGAAGTGGTCCACGCAGAGCCGCAGATCAACCATCTACCTAAGGACACCAGAGCCAAACCTAGATGGCTCCTCACATTGGCTGATACACAAGTACCTCCCAGGAGAACTGAAATCAGCACACAAAACAGTGAGCTGCAGACAACACAAACTGCCCAGAAGAAACCCACCTGATTTACTGTTTTTTTTTTTTCCTTCTCTTTTTCCCTTAGGAAGAAGAAAGAGAAAGGAGAAAATGAAAATCACTTGTTTTTTCTTCTTTTTAAATTTTATAATAATTTTTTTAAATTATTTTTTAAATTTTTAATTAATTTTTTTCTTATTTTTTTAAATTTTGTTTTACTTAGTTTTGTTTTGCTTCTCTCTCTCTTTTTTTTTTTTTTGTTTCTTTGCTTTGTTTTGTTTTATCCTTGCTTCTAATATCAAGAGTTTCTTCATATTCCTGCTTAATGGCTGGGACTTTATCATTATAACCAACAAGTTTACTGCTTTTCTCTATAGTTTCCCCCAAATCTCTTATTGGACTCCCTCCCTGCCTGGGCTTTATCTCTCTCTCTCCTCTCAATCCATTTGCATAACTTTCTTTTTCTTTTTTCTCCTTCTTTACCTCCTTTCATTTGTTTTCCTCCCTTTTGTCTTCCTGTATTTTTGTTAGATTGTTAGTTTCTCTTATTCTCTTCAATGTATTTTTAGTTTTTCATTTTCAAATATTATCCTATTCCTATTCTCTCCCTTAATTGTTTGCTGGCCCTTCTTTCAGAATCTTTTCTCTGCCTCTATTATCTCCCAGTAGCTTCTCTATTTTTTACATTGCAGTTTATTATTATTTTTTCTAAATTTTAGTCATTATTAACACTATACTTCTCTCTCTCTAAGCTTTACTTTTCTTTCTCTTTCTTTTTTTAAGCTATTTTTTTTCTCTAGAACTTGTGTTCTCCCTTCACACTCCCAGTTTTATTTTTAATTGGGTTGTCTTCATTGTGACTGTGAGGATACTTTGTAAGATACCCCTTGTTTCCTGGAAGTTTAGTTGGGTATTGTTCTGCTTTGACAGCACCTGTAAAACAGCTTACATGACAAGGTTGAAGCTAAGACACACAGTTAGCCAATCTGAGAGGAGAGTCCTGCCAAGGACTGGTCAAAAACACTCTAGACCAAAACACAACAGGAGAACCCAAAGAACCCACAAAAGGGACACCCACGAAAGGGACACGCTTAGAGAAAAGAGCTCAGAAGTATAAAGGAACCACACCTCTGGGCTCCACTGGTCTCACAATACAGAATCCCTTCCCACAAAGACTGGGAGACAGCAAATATACCTAATATATAGATATAAACACTAAGACCTACCAAAATGAGGAGACAAAGAAACAACCCCCAAATTAAAAAAAAGGAAAAATTGCCAGAAAAAGACTTCGATGAGATGGAGTTAAGCAAGTTATCAGAAACAGAGTTCAGAGTATTGATTATGAAGATGTTCAAGGAACTTAAGAAGACTCTAGATGATAAGATTGAAGACCTCAGTGAAAACATGAAAAAAGAGATACATACCATAAATAAAACTCAGACAGAAACTCACTAAAAAACAAAGAGAGAGGACCCAAATAAATAAAATCAGAAATGAAAGAGGCAATATAACAACTGACCCAACAGAAATACAAAGGATTGTAGAAAATACTGTGAGAAACTATATACCAACAAACTGGACAACATGGGAGAAATGGAAAAATTCCTAGACGCATACAACCTTCCAAAGCTGAATCAAGAAGAGGCACAAAACCTGAATAGGCCAATAACAACTAATGAAACTGAAGCAGTAATAAAAAAAAAACAAAACTCCCAGCAAACAAAAGTCCTGGACCAGATGGATTTACAGGCGAGTTTTACCAAACATTCAAAGAAGAATTAACACCTATTCTATTCAAACTATTTCAGAAAATTCAAGAGGAGGGAAAATGCCCAAACTCTTTTTATGAGGCCAGCATCATCCTAATCCCAAAATCAAATAAAGACACTACAAAGAAAGAAAATTACAGGCCAATATCCCTGATGAACATAGATGCTAAAATCCTCACTAAAATACTAGCAAACTGGATCCAGCAATACATTAAAAAGATCATACACCACGACCAAATGGGATTTATTCCAGGGATGCAAGGCTGGTACAACATCCACAAATCAATAAATGTGATACATCACATGAACAAAATGAAGGACAAAAATCATATGATCATATCAATAGATGCAGAAAAAGCATTTGACAAAATCCAGCACCCATTTCTGATAAAAACTCTCAGCAAAGTGGGAACAGAGGGATCATATCTCAACATAATAAAGGCCATATATGACAAACCTGCAGCCAACATCATACTCAATGGTCAAAAACTAAAACCATTTCCCTTAAAAACAGGAACAAGACAGGGATGTCCACTTTCACCACTGTTATTCAACATAGTACTGGAAGTCCTTGCCATAGCCATCAGACAGGAAGAAAACATAAAAGGTATCCAAATTGGAAAGGAGGAAGTAAAACTGTCATTATTTGCAGATGGCATGATATTGTACATAGAAAACCCTAAAGACTCCGTCAAAGTACTATTAGATTTGATAAATGAATTTGGCAAGGTAGCTGGATACAAAGTCAACATCCAGAAACTAATGGCATTTTTATCACCAACAATGAGCTTTCAGAGAGAGAAACTAAAAAAACAATACCATTTACCATTGCAACTAATAAAATAAGATACCTATGTATAAACTTAACCAAAGATGTAAAAGACCTGTACTTGGAAAACTATGGGACACTGAGAAAAGAAATAGAGGAAGATGTAAACAAGTGGAAGAATATACCATGCTCATGGATTGGAAGAATTAATATCATTAAAATGTCCATACTACCCAAAGCAATTTATAAATTTAATGCAATTCCTATTAAAATACCAACAGCATATTTCACAGGTCTAGAACAAACATTTCAGAAATTTAAATGAAACCAAAAAAGACCCTGAATAGCTGCAGTCATCTTGAGAAAAGAGAACAGAGTGGGAGGGATCACTTTGCTGGACATCAAACAGTACTACAAAGCCATTGTAATCAAAGCTGCCTGGTATCGGTACAACAACAGACATATCGATCAATGGAACAAAACAGAGTCCCCAGAAATAGACCCATGCCATTATGGTCAGTTAATATTTGACAAAGGAGGAAAGAGCATACAATGGAGTAAAGACAGTCTCTTCAATAACAGGTGCTGGGAAAATTAGACAGCTGCATGCAAAAAAATGAAACTAGACCACCAACTTTCACCATACACAAAAATAAACTCAAAATGGATAAAAGACTTAAACGTAAGTCATGAAACCATAAAAATCCTGAAAGAAAACATAGGCAGTAAAGTCACAGAAATCCCACATAGTGGATTTTTCACTGATACATCTCCTAGGGCAAGAGAAACAAAAGGAAAAATAAACATATGGAACTACATCAAACTAAAAAGCTTCTGCACAGCAAAAGAAAACAGCCTCAGAATACAAAGGAACCCCATGGTCTGGGAAAACATATTTGCCAAGGATGTATCTGATAAGGGGCTAATTTTTAAAGTGTACAAAGAACTCATACTACTCAGCAAGAGGAAGACAAACAACCCAATTAAGAAATGGGCAAATGGCCTGAATAGACACTTCTCCAAAGAGGACATACAGATGACCAGGAGACATATGAGAAAATGCTCAATGTTGCTAATCATCAGAGAGATGTAAATTAAAACCACAGTGACATATCACTTCACACCTGTGAAGATGGCTGCCATCAACAAATCAACAAATGACTTGTGCTGGCGAGGGTGTGGAGAAAGGCAAACCCTAGTACACTGCTGGTGGGAATGCATCTACTATGGAAAACAGTATGGAGAGTCCTCAAAAAATTAAAAATGGAGCTGACTTTTGACCAGTGTTCCCACTTCTAGGAATATATTTTCAGAATCCTGAAACACTAATCGGAAAGAATATATGCACCCCTATGTTCATAACAGCACAATTTACAATAGCTAAGATCTGGAAACAGCCCAAGTGCCCATCAGTAGATGAGTGGATAAAAAAGCTGTGAGACATATACACCATGGAATACTACGCAGCTATAAAGAAGAAGGTTCTTATATCCTTTGGGACAGTATGGATGGACCTGGAGAAAATTATGCTAAGTGAAATAAGCCAGGCAGAGAAAGACAAACAGCCCATGATCTCACTTATATGTGGAATCTAAAGAACTTAATAAACTGATGAACAGAATAGATTTAATGACATGGAAGCATAGATGAGACTGGTGAATGTCACAGGGTGGGAGGAGGGTGGGTGAGTGGAGGGGGAGAAAATAACCAAAGAATTTATATGCATTTATGCACAACCCAAAGACATGGACAATGGTGGGAAGAGGGACTGGGGAGGGGGGTTGGATGGGGTGGAGTGGGTCATTGGGGAAAAAAAGGGATATCTGTAATATTTTAAACAAACAAACAAAAAATTTTTAAAAATGTATATCAAAAAAAGTTTGACTATTACTTTAATGACATACAAATTAAATGCACTTTAAGCATTTGTGCAATACTAACTCACTAACATTATTTTACTAATCAGAGAAAAAAGAGGGGAAAAAATGCATTATTTGTTTTGTATTCTATTAATGGGTCATAAGTTTTCTTCATTTATACTGAAAAAATTTGTAACTTAGGGAACCACAGAAGTTACTTCAAATGATAATAAACAAACTTCCCCCTAATAGATTTTTTAGTAAAATATCAGACATGCTTTTGTGCATGAAGATATTCAATATTCTGTTAACAGTAAACAAAGAAATTCAAAATATATCTTTTAAATTGAGATGTAAATGACACATAATATAACATGTTATATAATATAATATTGTATTAGTTTCAGATGTACATCATGATTTGATATATGTACATATTGTGATATGATCATCACAAGCTTAGTTAACATCCATCACTATGCATAGTTACAACATTTTACCTGTGATGAGAACTTTTAACATCTACTTCTTAGCAACTTTTAAATATGCAACAAAGTATTGTTAACTATAGTCACCATGCTATATAGTATATATTGAGGACTTATTTATTTTGACCACCTTCACCCACTTTACCATGGATAAAACTGGCCAAAGTACTTTTTTGCTGGCATTGAAGTTTAGAGTTACTCAAAATATCTTTCCTAAATTAAACAATACATTTAAAAATCTATAGATATTTTTGTTTTTGTGACTTGTTTTATTACTTATGGATATAAATATATTTAAAACCCCCCAGAAATTATAGTATAAAAGTTGGATCTGTTTTCAAAATAATGTTTTTTAAAATAAACTTTCTCAGTAATAATCAGGAAAATCATTGATGAAATCTAAAACATTCTAGAAAATAAAACTAATACTTTAAAGATAAGTCACAACAGTAAGACAGAAACCAAACAGAGACACTCAAAACACATGAGTTCAATACATCTATTCCTGAAGTATTCATTGGCTTGCCTTCAAAAGGTATATAGCAAATAAGATTATAATATTGATGTAGGTGTGACAAAAACCTACATAAGTTATTTCTATTCTGGTCATATTTATATTTTTTCTCAAAATCTCTTGCATTTACTCCTTTCTTTCCATTACAACTTTAGGTCTGCATTGTCTCTCACATATACTATTGCTGTAGTGTCCTATTGTAGGAATACACTGCAATTTGTTCATCCAGACTTTTTATAACAATATTTGAGTTGTTTTAAATTTGGGTTATTTTTAATAAAGCTGCTACAGAAATTCTTGTACAGTCTTTGGTAGAAATACTCTTTTTCTTATTTCTTCTAAGCAATTATTTAAAAGTGGAATTGGTGGATCATGAATAGATGTATATTTAACTATTTAAGAAGTTGCATTTTGCCAAGAGTGTATACCACTTCATATTCCTCCAGAAATGGGTAAGAGTTCCAATAGCTCTGCTTCTTCACTAACATTTAGCATCATCAATCTTTCATTTTAGTGATTCTAGGATTTGAAATAATCTCATTGTGGCTTTAATTAGATAATTAATGAGGTTGAACATCTCATGTGCTTATTAATCATCTGTTTATCTTTACTTGTGAAGTGTTTGTTCAGGTCCCTTGCCCAATTATTTTTAAATTAAGTTGGTCCTCACAGCCAATTGACGAGAAGGTCACTCCCTCCTAGGACTTTCCAACAGCAAGAAAGACTCAACTACAACAGGACAGTGCACACTGCCCACCCAAGGACACACCTGTAGTGCCCCACTCCAGTGACTGAGGAGGCTGTACCACTGGGCCCTATAGGACACCTACTACATAAGGCCACTCACTCTACCAAGTCCAGGAGACGTAGCAGCTCTGCCTGATACATAGAAACAAACAAAAAAAGGCTGCCAAAATAAAGAGAGAAAGAAACAGTTCACAGATAAAAGAACAGGAGAAATGTACAGAAAAAGAACTAATCAAAATGGGGGCAAACAAACTACCAGGTACAGAGTTCAAAACAAAGCTTATAAGGAAGCTCAATGAACTTAGTGAGAATTCCAACCACATTAAAAAAAAAGGACATAATAACCATAAAAAAGAAGCAGAGGAAACTGAAGGATACATGAACTAAAATGAAGAATAAATTACAAGGAATCAATAGTAGAGTAGATGAAGCACATAATCAAATCAGTGATTTGGAATATAAGGAAGCAGAAAGCACGCAATCAGAACTGGAAAAAAAAAAAATCCAAAAAAGGGGGATAATGTAAGGAGCCTCTGGGATAACTTTAATTGTACCAACACTTACAATTTACATTATGGGGGTACCAAAAAGAGACTAGAGAAAGCAAGGAATTCAAAACCCATTTGAAAAACTAATGACAGACAATTTTCCTAATCTGGTGAAGGAAACAGACGTACAAGTTCAGAAAGTTCAGAGATTCCCAAACAAAATGAACACAAAGACACCCACACCAAGACACATCATAATTAAAATGGCAAAGGTTAGTGACAATAAGAATCTTAAAAGCAGCAGCAGAGAAGCTGTTAGTTACCTACAAGGGAGATCCCATAAGACTGTCAGCTGATTTCTCAACAGAAACTATGCAGGCCAGAAGAGATTGGCAAGAAATATTCAAAGTGATGAAAGGCAGTGACTTACAACCAAGATTATTTTACCCAGCAAAGCTATCACTTAGAATCAAAGGACTGATTTATAGAGCTTCCCAGACAAGAAAAAGCTAAAGGAGTTCATCACCACCAAATCAGTATTATAAGAAATGGGAGACAGCCTTGTTTAACAAGAAGAAAAAAAAGATTAAAAAATATGAATGATAAATGGCAACAAAAAAAATAACAAAATTTTACTATTTAAACAGCATGGATAAACCTAAAGTGTATTATACTAAGTGAAATAAGTCAGTCATACAAAAACATATACTAAATGATTTCATTTATATATGGAATCTAAAGAACATTATAAACAAACAAACAAAACAGAAACAGACTCTTAGATACAGAGAACATACTGAAGATTGGCAGAAGAAAGAATGCTGGGGGACTGGGTGAAAATGGTAAGGGGATTGAGAAGTACAGATTGGTAGTTAAGAAATAGGAGCACGTAAATTGCAGAATAGGATATATAATCAATGATAGTGTAATAACTATGTTTGATGCCAGTTGAGTACTGGAAATATTAGGGGGAACACTTTGTAGAGTATATCATTGTATAACCAGAGTGTTGTACACCTGAAGCTAATACAATATATATTGAATGCTTAATAAACTGATAAACAGAAATGATTCAATGACATGGAAGCATGGATCAGACTGACAAATCTCAGAGGGATGGAGGAGGGTGGGTGGGTGGAGGGGGAGAGATTAACTAAAGAACTTATATACATATATGTACAACCCAAGGACACAAACAATGGTGTGGAGAGAATATAGGGAAGGGGTGGGATGGGGTGGAATGGGTCATTGGGGAGATAAAGGAACATCTGTAATATTTTGAACAAAAATTAAAAATTTTTTTAAATATATTGAATGCATACTGTAATTGAAAAGAATTGAAAAAAAATGTAAAGGATAAAATGATTTATGTAAGAATTAGAGGGTTCATTCTTTTAAAAAAATAAACTAATTATGAAACAACTTTGTACTGCCAATAAACATTTAAAAAAAAATTGTTATATTTTTATTATTGCTTTGTATGAGTTCTTTATATTATTGATATGTTAGTTATCAACTGCATGTATCATAAACATTTTCTCTGTGGCCTTTTTTAAAAAATGTGTGTGTTTATGTGTGTGTGTGTTTGTGTGTGCACATGCATCTTATTTCATAATGTTTGGTTTTCTATAAGATATCCTCTCTTACTCTAAGGTTGTTAAGATATAGTTCTGTGTTTTCTTCTAGAAGCCTTCTTGTTTTATATTTTACATAGTCTATATTTTATATTACATATATTTTTGCAAGAAAAATTGATGTAAGTGTTGAGATTATTTTTTTTTTCCCCCATGTGGCTATTCAGCAAGTCTAAAAACACTTAAAACATATATTTGCTTCCTTCTCTATTGAATTGGCTTGGTTTCGTTGTTAAAAAAAATGTCCTTATATGTATGCCTGAACCTTCTCTTTGTTAGTCATAAATGATGACATTTTAGTCTCAAGTCATCAATCATTACAAGAGGTCATGTATAAATTTTAACTTGAAAATTTTAATCCTTTTTAGATCATTGAAATCTTAGCATCATTAAATTGCTTCCTTGATGACATGGTATATCTCCCATTTCTTTAGGTCATCTTTAATTTCTTATAGCAACCTCTTATAGTTTCCCATGTAGAGGTTTTACTTATCTTCTGATAAATTTATCTTTATTTATTTATTTATAATGGATTTTAATGCATCTGTTAATGGATTTAATTTTTTCTAACTACTATCTATATATAACAATACAATTAATTTCAACATAATGAACTATAATCTTGCAAAATTTACTTATTTTAGCAGTACTTCTGTAAACTTCTTTGGATTGTCTATGTAGGTAATTGTCATCTGGTAATAAAGGACAATTTCTTCTTCCTTTTCAATCTGTATGTCTAGTATTTCTATTTCTCCCCTTATTGCACTAATGAGGACATTTATTACAATACTAAAGAGAAATGGTGAGAGCAGATTTCTTTTTCTTATTTGTGAGATCTGATGAAATGATATTCAATATTTAACTTTAAGATGTTCTTCATTTTAATGAAGAACTTGCAACCTATTCATATTTTACTGAAAGTTTTTTTTTATGAATCTATGAACATGGACATAGCTTTGTTTTCTTTATTAAATTTTCTTTATTAGAGGCTGATTTGCTTTACCTGGGTTTTGAATGCTGAACCATGCATTCTTGAGCTAATCCCCACTTGGTTAGAATTTATTATTCATTATATATAATGCTATAATCAATTTGCAAAGATTTTGCTAAGAATTTTTCTGTCCATGTTCATTTGAGTACTAGCTTATAATTTAATATTCTTGTAATATCTTTGTCAGATTTTATATTGCTGTTATTCTTCGTTCCTGAAATGAATTGTGAAGTGTTGTTTTTCCTCCTCTGATTTGAAATAAGTTTGTATATGATTGATATAATTCCTTACCTATGTGTTTAATATAACTCGCCAATGAAACTATGCCTTAGATTTTTATTTGTGAGACATTTTTGATTATTTGTATAGAGACAGCTTAATTTTCAATTTATTCTTATGTAGATTTTGGTTAGTTGTATTTTTATAGAATATATATTTTTCATCAAATTCATTCATATAAAGTTATTCAAAGTATTTCCTTAATATTCTTTTAAATTCTGTAGGACCTACAGTTTGTCTCATATCTCATTCTTAATCACATAATAGTTTTGGAGTTTTCTTCCTTCTTCTTCATCAGTATTACTAGTGGTTCAGTAATTTTATTACATTTGCCAAAGGGCTAATTCTTGAATCTGTTAATTGCTTCATTCTTGTTTTTCATTTTGTTGATTTTTGCTTTTATTTCTATTATCTCACTCCACTTATCTATTTTTGAGTTTAATATGCTAATATTTAGCTTTTAAGGTAGAAAACTAGAAAAATATTTTATTTAGATGTATTTAATAGCAGTATGTAAAGCTATACATTTCTCTCTAGCACTGCTTTAGCTATATTCCACAGTTATCTAAAATATTTTTTATTATTTTTCAATTACAATTGACATACAATATTTTATTAGTTTCAGGTGTACAACCGAGTGATTAGACATTTATATAACTTAAAGTGATCACTCTAATAAATCTAATACACATCTGACACCATACATAGTTATTAAAACATTATTAACTATATTGCCTATGCTGTACTTTTCATCTCCATGACTATTTTGTAACTACCCATTTATGCTTCTTAATCCCTTCACCTTTACCCATCCCTCTGACACCCCTACCATCTGGCAACCATCAAAATGTTCTCTGTATCTATGAGTCTGTTTGTGTTATGTTTGTTTATTTTTTAGCTTCCACATATAAATGAAATTATATGGTATTTGTCTTTTTCTGTCTAACATTTCACACAGCCCAATACCTTTTAGGTCCACCTATGTTGTTGTAAATGACAAGATTTCATTCATTTTTAAGGCTAAGTAATATTTCATTGTGTATATGCATTACTTCTCATTATCTATTCATCTATTGATGGACACCTACATTGCTTCCAAATTTTTGTTATTGTAAATAATGCTGCAATGAACATATTGATGCATATATATTTTTGAATTAGCATTTGGATTTATTTGAATAAATACCTAGAAGTGAAATTACTGGGCTCTCCTTTGTCTTTTGTTTTAAAGTTTATTTAGTCTGGTAAAAATATTGCTATCCCAGTTTTTGTTTTGTTTTGTTTTTTTAATTTCTATTTTTATGAAGTTTCTTTTCCACCACTTACTTTCAGTCTGTGAGTGTATTTCTAGCTGAAGTGAGTCTCCTGATGACAGCATATGTGACGGTATTGTTTTGTTATACATTCAGCTACCATATGTCTTTGGATTGGAACATTAAATCTATTTGTATTTAAAGTAATTGTTGGTAGATATTTACTTATTGCCATTTTATTATTCATATTTTTAATCCTCTTTTCTTCTTACAGAAGACCTTAAACATTTCTTATAATACTTGTTTGGTGTTGATTGACTCCTTTAGCTTTTTCTTGTCTGGGATATTCTCTATCTGTTCTTTAATTCTAGACAGTAGCTTTGCTGTGTAAATTAATCTTGGTTGTAGGTCCTTACTTTTCAACACTTTGAATATTTCTGCCACTCTCTTCTAGCCTGCATAGTTTTTGTTGAGAAATCAGCTGATCAGCTGATATTCTTATGGCAGTTCCTTTGTAAGTAACTTATTGATTTTCTCTTGCTGCTTTTAAGATTTTCTGTCCTTAATATTTGCCATTTTAATTACGATGTGTCTTGGTGGAGGCCTCTTTGAGTTCATCTTTTTTGGGACTCTCTGTGTTTCCTGGACTTGAATGTCTATTTCCTTTACCAGGTTAGGGAAGTTTTCTGTCATTTTTTTCTCATATATTCTCCAGTCCTTGCTCCCTCTCTCTTCTCCCTCCAGCACCCCCATAATAAGAATATTGATACACTTGACGTTGATCCAGAAGTCCCTTAAAGTATCCTCAATTTTTTTGGATTTTTTTTCTTTTTGCTGTTATGATTCAGTATTTTCAGTTACTTTTTTTCCCAAATTGCTGATTTGATTCTCCGCTTCATCTAATCTACTGTTAATTCCTTCTCATGTATTCTTTATTTCTGACTTTTTTTTTAATGTTTTCCATCTCCATTTTTATGTTTCCTATCCTTTTGTTGAAATTCTTACTAAGAGCATTGAGGATCTTTATAACCAGTCTTTCAAACTGCATCAGGTAGATTGCTGTTTGCCATTTTAGTTAGTTCTTCCAGAGTTTTGTTCTGTTCTTTCATTTGGGACACATTTTTGTTTCCTGGTTTTGGCTTCCTACTTCTGTTTGTTTCTGTATATTAGGTAGAACTGCTATGTCTCCTGGGCTTGGTAAAATAGCCTTATGTATGAGGTGTCTTGTGGGGTCTAGTGGCGCAGTCTCCTTGGTCACCTGAGCCATGTGTTTCAAGTGTACTCTTGTGTGTTGTGTATGCCTTCTTTTTGTAGTTGACCCTGGACTGCTGTTGGCATGTCAGTGGAGGGGATTGGCCCTCAAGCTAATTTGTTGTGAGGGTTGGCCATGACTACAGAGGAGGAACTGTTGTGCAGGGACTGACCTTTTGCTACAGGGTTTGCTTTAGTAGTGCTCTGGTGCCTGCTAAGTCTGCCCTTTGGATGGGTCATTTGTGGATGTGGTTGGATGTGCTCTGGTGTGGTTTAATGCTAGCGATAACTGTATTGATTCTGGGAACTTTTAGAAGAGGATATGGTGCAAACTTTATCCCCTGCAATGCCCTGCCTGGACAACTTGGTATGAGCTGAAAAGTGATCTGCAGATTATTGACACTTCTGCTGGGTTTGGAGGTATCTGGAGAAAGCTAAGGTGTGAACTGAGACTGGCTATCACTAGTGCTCGTCTTGGGGCTGCTTAGCTTGAGAAGCATAGGACATGCTGAAGCCAAATCCTGCTTGTTTGGAGTTTGTGAACCTTTTAGAGATTTTATGAAAGCCTGTAGCATGAACCAAGACAGACTGTTTGTGTGGGAAAGCTACTGGAATTGGCCTGCATGGATCTGTAATTTTGTAGGTAGGGGTCTCAAGGAATCACCAGCATGAGGCAAAGGGTTAGATAGGTTATGGAGACTCATATTGCACAGGCTTGCAGAGGGAGGCCTTAGCAAAGAAATAATGACTTCTGCCAGTTCTTTTGTCTGGGAGACAGCTGTCTTACCAAAAGCCAGACAATTCTGTTTCTCCATGTATGTCTCTGGTACCTTTTGAGCTGTTCCCCAGTGCTGGAGCTCAGAGTGAGTGATTCCAAAGAGGAACTCCTGGGACTATAACAGCCCTCTGCTTCATTCAATCACAATCTCGCTGATTTTCACAGGCAGAAGTTATGGGGACTTCTCTTTCCTTTACTGAAACCCTGGGCTGGGAAGCCTGTTGTGGCACTTAGACTCCTCACTTGTCAGAAGGTACCTCTGCAGTCAAGCTATTCCTACCAATTTTTAATTGCCACCTTTGGGTGTGAGTTCCCTCTTACTAGTCTCTATGTGGTTTCTTCTGTATATCCTTTGTTGTAGGATTTTTGTTTAGCTAGACTTCAAGCAATTCTCATTGATAGTCACTCTGTAGCTTAGTTGTATTTTTGATGGGAGGAAGCAAGTGCAGCAAGTGTAGGTAAATACCTACAAATTTTTATGTGTTGTTTTGTCATTATCAATCAATTAGAAATACTTTTTAATTTCCCTTGTGATTTAATCATTTTTTTGCCATTATTTGTTGTTTATAAGTATTTTTAAAATTTCCAAATATTTATGGAATTTCTAGTTATATTGGCATTAACTTATAATTTATTATATTATAATCAGAAAATATATTTATAATTCTTTAACTCTTTGAGTTCATTTAGATTTATTTTATGAGTAATAAATCATTGTTATGGGTAATAACCTATAAATGTTGATTGTTAGTTGATATTACATACTGATTTTTTTTGGTCTTGATAGTCTCTCAATTGCTAGAGAAGATGTAGTGTAATTTCATTATATTATTTAGTTGGATACTTGTAATTTTAATTTTCTTTAAATTTTGCCTCATGTGTTTTAAAGAACTCTTATTAAACAGAAACAAGAAAACAGCTTTATTCACAACACTATTCCTCTGTTAATAATATGTTATTTATTTTCTCAGTTCTACATATCTTAGAACATTTAATATTGCTCCACAAGTCATTGGAATTCCCTTCATTCTTCAGGTCATTTTTTCCTAGTTCTTGACATTAGGTAGTTTCTATAAATTTACCTTAGAAATCAACCCATTTTTTCTGCCTCCTCTTATTTCTGCTATTAAACTTATCCAGTAATTTTATTTATCATGTCAAATATTGCAATTTTCAGTTCTAGAATTTCTACTGGGTTTACTGCTGTTGATTTTTTTCAATTATATTCAGTTAATTTAACCAAGTTTTACGTTCTTGAACATATTTTTTAAATCTCCTTTAAAGAACTTGTTTGCTATTTCCACATCTGAATTATCCCTCTCCTTTCCTGTTTTTTTTTTTTTATTTTTTTTATTTTTTTCTTTTTTCTGAATCGGTCACAATATGTTACTTATTATTATATTTTATAAATTTCTTGTGTATAGTGGACATTGTAAATAACACTTGAAGAGTTCTTGGGTTCCTGGATTCTATTATGTTTTAATAAGGGTTAAAATTATAGTTTATTAGGGCAGACTTTTGGAAAACTCAAGGTTTTTAGTAAGTACTTTAGTAACTTGACAAGGCTTAAACTCCAAACTCTGCCCCCTTCCTTTGGGGAGAAACTGAGATGTCTTCTTAGTCTTTCTGTCCTCCAGTTTTTGTTTTATTTTGTTATTTTCCACTTTGCTCTTTGGAATGTCCCCATGCATATGCAGTTCAGAGGTAAGCTATTCTTTGAAGGAGTTTTTAGATACTTTTGGAGGCAGGCCCTGCTTTCACTTTATTCTTTCTGAGATTTATCTCTAACTTCCAGCCACTCTGGTTGCCTAAAATCATGTCCAATGAATCCCCAAAGCTGACAGGACTGGCACTTTTTGCTTGAGTGGTAGTCTCCATACTCACATGGACTGGGCAAAGATACCTATACTTTGGATCTCATCTAGTTAACTTTTGTTGTAAGGATTAAATCCCCAGAAGTATCTTCCTGATTTGAATAACTTTCTAATGCGTTCTTACGATTGTTCATCCTACCACCAGAGTTTATAATTGTTATATTTAAGCTGGTTATTTCAAGATATGCTACTCTGTCATTTCTGGAACTGGAATTCACTAATTTTAATAAGACAAAGTATAGGCATTGCTGTATCATTCACTTACCATACTTTTAATTTATATTTTTATCAAACAGATATTTGAATTTGATAAACCACAGGAAACATATATTAAGGAATGGATTTCAAGAAAATATTCAAAAATGGTTTAGTAGGAATGTATTCAACTACTATGTGACATATATGTAGTTGAATTTACTGTCAATTTCTCTAATACCCCTAGCTAAAAATAAACAATTTATATTTTAACACTGCTCACTCTTTCAAATTCAGTGGCTTGAGATCTAAATTTTAAAAGATCACAAAACGATGACAGATGGTTTTCAGATTACAGGGTACTTATTATATCTTATATACTTGATTTGTCTGTTCACAACATGCCCAGAAATGAACTTAGCAGAATGGGTTAATATTTAAAAATTGATAAATAAATAATAGAAAACAAACAAACTAAAATCCTCACTGCAAATAGGTCCTATAACCACAAGAGGATTGTTAAACTTCAATAGTATCTAATTAAAATTATAATACATCTTTGTGTTTCAATAACAAAGAAAAATGTGAGTCAAAATTTAGTACCTGAAAAGTGCAATTAAGTGACTTTTTTTCTTTCAGTTATGGAAGTGGATGGTTGAAAATAATTATATTTTTTCAAACATCTACATTTTTCCTGTTGAAAAATCTCAAAAGTATGAAAAGTGGGAAACTTAGTTAAGGAAAATGTCTTTCTAGTATGTCTTCAAGTTGATGCAATACTTATACACTCTTTTCTCATTGTTGCAAGGAGGCTGCAGCAGCTCCAAACCTCTTACGTTTCTTCTAGTAGTAAGAGGAAAACTCCTTTCTCTACATTTCAAGCAGTCATTCTTTCTAATTAAGAGTTATTGGTCATGTGAGCATATTTTTAGTCATAGAAATCAGAAGTATGTAATAGCTTGATTCTAAGGGGCATTGTTCATATAAACATTTTTTTGTCAAAAAACATCTGGACCTTCACTCAAAACACACAACTAAGAGTGGGTACTAGCATGATTTTCTTGAACAAAACGGGAAGAAAATACTGGGCCAAGATATAACTAATGTTCACTGAACAGTCAGTTCACTCAAGTAATTTTAACCTTTGGACCCCATCTAGGAGAATTTATCATTAAGCTCTTATAGATATGATTTTAGTTGGAATGCATCTCCACACCATGGATTCCATAAGTAAAGTTTACCAAACTGATATTTCTGTTAAAAGGAAAGAATAAAGCATTACTTCAGCTCTTTCAGCCCATGAGGTAAGATAGAGACAGTCTATTAATAATAGGACTCACATTTCATTTCTCTTAAGCTATTTCCCTTCTTTTGTACATATTAAGCTTCTCACACTGTGCACAACAAAAGGTCCCCACAACAAAAATGCAGGTAATAATCAATATGCATTTCTGTTCTGTATTCTTTCTCTTTGGTATGTGCAGGTTGGACTGGGGGTTGAAGAAGCTCATGGTGGGTTTATTTTGAGGTACCTTTGAACTGCTTATTAACAGATCCTTATGAGTAGCTTCTTATTACCAGCTTTCCCAGGCAGCTGTGACATGTTTTGAAGATAACTCTTTTGTTCCGTGGAAATCATAATGCTTCTTTAATCTGCAATAAATTAAAAAAAAGAAGAAAAGGTCAATTAAATTATAAAATACCTCTAAAATCACTGGTATACACCACCAACTTTTACACCTTAGACATAGTAAATTATAGAGCCATTAATGAAAAGTTATATTTTGCTTTGAAACCAGTCTGGCAGCAGTAATACCTGCTTCCATACGGTGATAGGTGCTGGAAGTGTAAGCAATGCCAGCAACCCCTTTAGAGCTAATAACTCATAATAAATGAAATAATTTTAGAGAAGCCAGTATTTACTGGAAATACCTTAACCAAAAGAAAGATTGAATATTGATGTGCCAAACAATTTAATGACAACTGATTTGTGCAATCAGTTCATGAAGCATTACAGACCCCACTTCCTTTCCTGTATATAAATGTAAGCCATATGTGATGCTATCCATCTCAGTCACTGCTTTGTACACATCAAATGTAATGACAGCTTTAATCATAAAATGAAAAAGTGTTCTTACTACTCCCATTTTACTGTGAATAAACTGAGTCATGGAGAAGTCACAGAATTCCCACTGTTACAGCAACAGTTAGTACAAAATGTGGCCTGTAGGTAGTCTAGCTCCAGTACCTAGGCTATAAACCCTAGGCCTATCCTAAGTCTATTTAAAGGGTAATACATGTGTTTCTGAATCTTCTTTTATAAATTTCCCCAGGTCTCTAAGGCGGTCTACAGTCCCACTTACCAGTTCTCTCGAATGTGGCCAGGCTTCTTACTGACACGGCCACGGAAATTTTAAATATTCTTCTTTCCCACCCTGTGGTTTTGCTCATAAGATTCTCCCACTACTGAAATACGTTTATTCAACACATAGTTAATGAGATACTGTTGAATGATCCAGACACTTTGCAATTTCTGTTAGCAAATCTATGCTAGTTTATTCCTTCAAGATTTGGTTGGATACTCACTTTCTCTAGGCAGCAGCCCTTTATTTTCTCACACTAACCGTTCCTGACTTAGTGTCTTATTACTACAGTTTGCATTGAGTATTATGGATGTGTCTATTGTTCCTAATGCATGTGCACAGAATTTCATAGTGAAGTGAGTATGGGATTTAGAACAAAAAGATAAAAGCCAAAGTTAGGCTATGCTGGCCGAGTCATTTATTGTAACTGAGATATTCCTTCTTGCTACCAAAATGTTAATAACATCAATTATAATGTACTTTAATTTATATCATATTTAGTAAGATGGAATATGATAAAAATAGAGATGCTTTAGAAAACCATATAGCATTAAATTGGTTTCTGACCTTATCCTAGACCCAAACCACATTCACATTGCCCTTAAAATGTAACCAGTCATTTGCAATCGATGATGTCCTGTTTATAAATCAATGATATTTCAGCCTGGTATACGGTTTAGGACCATATTGTTAACTTTAGGTAGTGTGGTTTGTGCAAAACTCTCAGGCTACCTATATTAGATAGGTCACATGAAGGAATATCATTTTCTTTTTTAAGTGAATGAAATCAGTGATTCAGTGATTGCTGCAGCTGCAACAGTTTCTTGTCCCCTCCCCCTCCTTAATGTTCCCATCCTCATTGTCCTCCTTCTTCACTTGCTGTTGTAAAGTGCACATAATTAACATATACAGTTAATTTTTTTACCTACATATACTTACCTCAAATCATCACTGCAATCAAGATAATGGGTATAGAGATCACCCATAAATTTCTTTATGCCTCTTTGCTATTCATTTTTCCCTCCCCAGCTCCTCCTTTTCTAGGCAAACGAGGATCTGATTTCTGTTAGTGTAGATTTGTTTGCACTTTCCACAATTTCTGAAAAGTGAATTCATTCCAAATGTACTATTTTTGTCTGGTAACTTTCACTTAAAATTATTTTGAAATTTTTCATATTGTTGCAAGTATCGTTAGTTAATTCCTTTCTATTGTTTATAATTCTATTATATTTATATACCACAATTTATCTGTTTACCTACTGATGGCCAGAAAGGTTCTTTCTAGTTTTTAGCTATATGATTAAAGCTGCTGTGAACATTTGTGTACAAGTCTTTGCAAGAGAACATGATATGTTTTTATGTTTTATGGCTATGTCCCATGATAGGTATAAAAAAACAACTAGTTTTGTTGTTTTTTTCAAACTGCCAAACTGTTTTACAACATAGTTGTGACCTTTTATATTCTCATTAGCAGTATATTAGAGTTCAAATTGCTCCACATCCTTGCCAACACTTGGTGTGATCAGTCATTTTTATTTTGCCATTTTACTCACTGTTTCGTGCTATCTTATTGTAGCTGATATTTTTCAATTTCCTAATTTTGAATGATGTTAGCCTAATTTATTATTGGCATTTTACTTTTTATTTTTATCATGCTATTTGAAGTAGGGCTATTTCATCTAATTTTTCATAACTTACATGAGACAATACTGATGTGTATGTTAAAAAGGGATCCCAGAAATGATTTTTAAATGAAAGATTGCATGAGTAATAAAAGAGAAGTAGGATTTCTCTGGGCTAAGGAGAAGCCAAGAACAATAGGAAAGAATATGTCGAACTGCATGCAATCATCCCCTTATCTGCATAACCCTGACAGATTCATGTTGTATGGTAAACTTGCTAAGTGAACAATGGACGTGGTGGATGTTCTCTGGGCCACATAAAATCACAGCAGGTTTTCTTTATAGGTGATAATATGTTTCCTTTCTAATAGATAATATATGTTAGAGAAAGACAGAGAGCCACAGTTAAATTGCAACAATTGGCTAATAACTTTGTGAGAAAAAGATTAAAAGATTACTGAAGATTAAAAGATTATTGATGGCTATGTCCTCAAAACTATTCCTCTATGTGACTCAACACTATAAGGGAAAAAATACTTCAGGCAACTGTGTCATTGCACATTAACACCCAGTGCCTCATTCTCCTGTCACTCATGTTATTTAAAGATTCCCACAGCAAGTACAAATTCCTTCTTGCTGCCCTGTTTACTATACTTCCTTTCCTGTATTGCTCAACACCACTGCTCCTTTAATAACTCACTACCGGCCGACTCTGCTGTATCCTGTTAAAGGCCCTGTTAAATTGTGAACAACCCCTTTTTGGCCCTGTCACCCCCTCCGGTCTCATGACATCCTTGCTGACCTTTAGCTGCAGAAGGTCCAAATTCTCATCTCTAGGTATCTTTAGACCTAGAAGTGCATTTCAAACTGCCTGTAGGTCTTGGGAGGTGTGCACTGAAGCTAATAAAGATGAAGCTTGGGACACCCTCATTTGCACTGGTTTCTTTCAAGAGCCCTAGAAATATATTCATAGGTTTTTGTAAAATTTGCCCCAGTTAGGTACTTGACTGTGATCAGTTTACACTGCTTTCAGTTAAGATTTGCTTTGCTGAAAAGATTTCACAAATTTGTATTCTTTTCTTTAAAAGGGTCTCAAAAATTATATATACTTCAAGTACAACAAAACCTGGACCTTCTATGGTTATTATATAAGTAAAAAACCTTTCTATTTGAAAGATTAACAGTAATACTTGTTTGATTCAGAATGTTTCCCAACTTGTCACCTAGGCCATGCTCAGTCACCTCAGAAAGTGTGCCACTTAATATTGTCATTTAACTTTAGATTTCATCTTAGTAGACCATAATTAGTAAGGTAAGATAGGAAAAAAGCAATCTAGTGCATTGCAAACTAAATATGATGTATTTTGGATTAATTATGGTTTTGTATTTTTCCCTCTTTTGTTCGTTCTGTTGACATGGATAAGTACATGGAGACAAATCATTTCATTTTGTTTTTGCTGAGCAGAGGTGAGTGTACTTTTACCTATATGTTGGAAACTTTCTGTACTTCTGAGGTAGGGATTGAGGACTGATATCTGACACAGGTTTACAGAATTTCACCTGAATTTTGACCTCTGAAGTTTGATTTTTATTTTAGGAGAATAGAGGTGGTAGCATGATTTTATTTATGGCCTAACATTTCATGTAATTATTCAGTTGTTTTTTTAAAAGTACTTCTTTTTGCATTCCAATGTGCATTTTCTGTTTGAACATCCCGCTGACAGGCTATATTAGAGTATATCATCAGGAAGCACATAAAGGGCTATCAGATAAATGTTCAAACAACTTTCTATCATTTTGCTTTTAAAATATGATCTATATGCAGAATACATATAGTGAGTTTCATATCACAGTTGTTTTTAAGTAAGCATGTATATTAAATATCTGTTCTTTAGGAATACTATAAATGTTTCCAGCTGATTGATTATTATAAGTCAAATTTAATACATACAGAAGAATAATTGTTATAAACTAGGATGATACCTAAAAGAGCTATAACATAATGAAAAACACCTGATCTGTATTACCATTTAATATGTACATAGCCTATCTGAAATAACTCACTGTGTTTTTTTCTTCAATTTTCATACAAATTCCTTGGGGAAAATTTACTTTAAATACTGTCTCAATGCTTGCCTTATTTTAGCTCTTCAAAATGATGACCCCATTTTAAAGACTCTCATGGTCTTTTTACTTAACAAGAATGATTGCTAAATATTTTTATGTTACCATTTAGGATGTAGTTATTTTTCCTAAGCATTTAACAATAATTAGTAGAAAAATATATTGCCAGTAGTATGCAAATAGCGGTGTTTATCTAGTGTAAATAGATGTTAATTATTAGCAAAAGGGTAAAAATTAAAGCTTGAGAGTAAGTGGAGCTAAAATTAGTCTTTTATGTGATTCATAAAAGCTAACATTAATAATCTTTATATTCTTATTATTTTTTATCATAGTAATATTTTGAAATTATTTCTCATTATCACCTGCCCCTTTATATCTGGGTAAGTAACAAGAGCTATGCCGCAAAAAACTCAGGAATTTATTGAGACTCTCTTATCTCCAATTTATTCAGTTTATTTCAGCCAATTCAAGCCAGCTTATTCACAGCAATATTATGTATTCTAACAGATCTGTTACACTTTAAATTTTCTGTAGCCTTTTGTAGGCTTCAGGGTCTTCTAAATATGTATAAGTTTACACTGTATTCAGAAGAGAATAGTAAAAGGAATATTTAAATTCACTTTTAGATATTAAACCTATGGAATCAAGGTAGTAAATTCTTGGACTTCTATCTTCCTTAGGTACTTTGCCCATTTATCTTGTATGATGATGATGTTGATTCTGATCAACAAAGTGATGATGTTTATAAAAAGATGAATCATCTTTTATTATTTTTTTATTTTTTTAAATATAAGTTATTGCTTTCAGAGTGAAGAAGGAAGAGGGAGAGATAGGAACATCAGCCTACTGGAGATCAAGCCCACAGCCTGGGCACGTGCCTTGACCAGCAACTGAACCGGCAACCTCATGGTCCATGGGGTGATGCTCAACCAACTCAACCACATGGCCAGGTGATAAATCATCTTTTTCTACCAGCACTTTCAAATTATTAGACCTGGCTTGCCATTTGCAGGTCACCTGAAAAATGTGTGATCAGAACTTTCACCTCAGAGTTCCCTTCAAAGTAAAACATTCAGATGCTCCACGATGGAGTAAAGCATAGAAAGCTGGAAATGTGGAGATTTGACTGGAACAGTAACGCCATTAGCAACCTCTCAAATGCTTATTCTGTTATCTCCACTGCTTTAATCAGATTTATTCATTCCTGAGATTATGTAAATACAGATAAACATCACTCTCTGAATTAAGTAAATTTACAATTGCTTATGAAGTATATTTAATTACTCAATGTTGAATGTAATTTTTAGAAAAAGGCTGTTGTAATTTTTTGTTAAAAAATAATATCTGTACCTGAATAGATGCCTTCTACTTTGTTTTCTTAATCTATATTTCTATGTCCTTAAGTTTTTAAAAAAGTATAGCTACTTATAATTGTGCCTAATTTAATTCTATTCTTTGGTTTTCTTTATGATCATAATTTTTATCACCTACTTTATGAATTTTTAGAGAAAATTATATGTGGTTGGGAGATTTAAAAATATGTTTAAGCCCGGCTGGGCATGGCTCAGCGGTTGAGCGTCTGCCTAGGATCCAGGCGATCGAGGTTCGATTCCCGGTCAGGGCACATGCCTGGTTGTGGGCTCGATCAATGACTCTCTCATCATTGATGTTTCTGTCTCTCTCTCTCGCCTTTCCTCTCTCTGAAATCAATAAAGATATTTTAAAAAAATGTTTAAAACCCAAGGGAGTTTATAAAAAAGATCACAGAAATGCAATTTTTATATTGTAACTTTAATATAAATTTATATAGCCCACTTATTTTAACTTAAAAAGGCTGCTGATACATACCTCATAATAAGGTTGGTTTTTAGCACCTCCATCATCACACATAATTTTCAGTTTTGGGGTGGTGAAGAGATTTAAAATATTTTTTTATCAACTACAAAATATATAACATCAACTATAGTTGAGTATAATCACTGTGTTGTATATTAGGTTCCCGGAACTTATTCTTTCATAATTTAAAAAATTTTTAAGTTTTTTTAAATCACAGTTTGTATTCAACATTATTTTGTATTAGTTTCAAGTGTACATTACTCTGGTTAGATAATCATAGTTTACATAGTGTTGCCCTTGATATTTCCAATAACCACCTGACACCACACATAGTTTTTACAATATTATTGACTATAGTTTCCATGCTGTATTTTACACTCCCATGACTATTTTGTAACTACTAATTTGTACTTTTCAATACCTTCACCTTTTTCACCCAGTCCCTCAACCCCCCTCCCCTCTGGCAACCATCAGTCTGTTCTCTGTATCTATGAGTCTGTTTCTGTTTTGTTCGTTCCTTTATTTTGTTCTTTAGATTCCACATATAAGTGTAATCACATGGTATTTGTCTTTCTCTGACTGACTTATTTCACTTAGCATAATACCGTCTAGGTCCATCTATGCTCTCACAAATGGTAAGATTTCTTTTTCCTTTTTTTTCTGTGGCTGAGTAATATTCCATTGTATATACGTACCATCACTTTTTTATCCACTTGTCCATTGATGGGCATTTGGGCTGCTTCCATAGGGTGGTTATTGTAAATAATGCTGCAATAAACATGAGGGTGCATACAGGGTGGGGCAAAAGTAGGTTTACAATTTTGAGTACACAAAACAGAGTTTATTCTTGTATTATTATTTATTAATTAGTGTATTATTTTCCATATGAACAACTGTAAACCTACTTTTACGCCACCCTGTATATTCTTTTGAATTAGTGTTTTGGTTTCCCTCAGATATATACCCAGAAGGGGAATCGCTGGGTCACAAAGCAATTCCATTTTTAATTTTTTGAGGAACCTCCACACTGTTTCCATACTGTCTGCACCAATCTGCATCCCCACCAACAGTACACAGGGGTTCCCTCTTCTCCACATCTTTGTCAATACCTATTGTTTGAATAAGATTGTTTTCTTTCCACTGAAGAGACAGTCCTATTATTTTTGACAGCAGCATGATGTGATATGTTTAGAGCCCACATGCCTTTGCTCATGTTGCTTCTTCTTCCAGAAATGTCCTTCCACATCAAGTATGCTTTGCTAAATCCTATAATTATTTTTGCAACAACCAGCTTACTGCATTCTCCTTTCCAATGTGTTCTTTAGAATGCTCAATTAAAATTAATTAATTCTTAATTTTCATAGCAATTCATAACTCAATTTCAACTCTTTATCTCATATTTTCCTCACAGTTGTTCAGTCTTATCTCAGCCATTATTGTGACTTGAAGGCAGGAATTTTTTTTTTAATGGAACCAAGGAACCTGAAATATTGTAGAGAATAAATAAATGTGCAGTTGTATGTACATAAATCATTTTAATATGATATAGTAATCAGAACTCCAAACCTTCATTTCTTTCTCCCTCTCTTACTTTTTTAAAATAAATTTTAATAGCTTTTAAAGGTATAATTTACATACCATAAAATTCAACCATTTTAAGTGTACAGTTGAATGACTTTGGTAAATATTGTGTGTAGCCATCACTGCGATGCAGTTTAAGGACCTTATCAGACCCCGTTTGTACTCTTTGCAGTAAATCTCCAAACCCACTCCTAGCTGCGGGTACCATATAATAGATTCTGTCTTTCTAATTTTGCCCTTCCCAGAAAATCCATATAAATGGAATCACATAATATGTAGTCTTTTGTATCTGGCTTCTTTCACGTGGCATGATATGTTTAAGATTTGTCTATGTTATTGCATGTATTAGTAGTTCCTTCTTTTTTGCTGAATTATGTACTTAATTATGTTAATATACCACATATTGCTTATCAGTCTACCAGCTGGTGGATGTTTGGGTTGTTTCTAAATTTTTGTTGTTATAAATAATGTTGCTGTTAATTTGTATAGAAGAGTTAGTGGATATATATTTTCATTTCTCTAGAGTAGACTCTGAAGAGTGTAGTGCCTGAATTATATGGTTAAGTGTATGCTTAGCTTGAAAAAATGGCACATTGTTATTTCAAGTGCCTGTACCATGTTCCCACCAGCAAGTCTCATTGTGATTGTAATTTGTGTTTCTCTAATGATTGTTGACCATCTATCTTTTCAGATGCTTCTTGCTATTTAATTATCTTTTTTTTTGGTGGTGGTGGTGGATGTCTGTTTATTAAAAATATTTTGTCCATTTTGATGAGAATTTTTAAATTCTTATTTTTGAGTTTCAAGTGTTCTTTGTATACTTTGAATACTTAAGATACAGATTTTACAAATATTTTCTTCCAATCTGTTGCTTATCTATTCATATTAAAGGATGTTTTAATTTTGATAAAATATTTTTAATCATTTAGAAAATAGTTGTGTGCTTTTTGTTCCATACCTAAGGAACTTTTGCCTATAGCAAGGTCATAAATATATTTTTCTCTATGTTTATCACTAGGAATTTCACATTTCTATTTCTAACATTTAAATCTATAATTTATTTTAACTTGATTATTGATGTTGATTCTTGTCATATGCATATATCAATATTACTATACCATGCTGAAAAAAAATTCTTCCCCACTTAATTACTTTGGCATTTTATCCAAAATCAATTGACCCTTTGTGTGAAGGACATTTTTGGATTCTTTCTTCTGTTCCATTGAACTATATGTCTATTCTTATGCCAGTACTAAATTCTTTTGATTTGGGTTATTTTAGGTTCTTTATGTTTCTGTATAAGTTGTAAGCTCAGCTTTTAAATTTCTACCCCCCAAAATCTGCTGGAATTCTGTTAGTGTTTGTGTTAAATCTATAAGTCAATTTGGGAATAATTTATTTATTAGGCTATTGTATCTTTCAATTCATGAATTGGAATATGTACCTTCTTTAAATTCTGTTGTCAAGGTTTTATTCTTCTTAGTATACAGGTTTTGCTCTATTTTCATTAAATACATTCCTAAATATATTATTTCTTTTTGGCACTATTTTAAATGGAACTATTTTTAAGTTCATGATCATATTTATTTTGCTAATATGCAGAAATACAATTGATTTAAGGGTATTGTTCCATTCTGCAACCTTGCTAAACTTATATATTTGTTCTAATAATTTTTCTGTTGATTTGTTATGATTTTTTACATATAAGATTATTCTGCCTACCAAGAAAGATAGTTTTATTTCTTCCTTAACAATCAGCACATTGAATATTTCATTTTAGGACCTACCAGCCTCTATTATTTCTAATGAGAAATCAGACATTGATGTTTCCATTTTTCCTTGTATGTTATCAGTCATTTTTTTTCCTTACTACTGGATTTTCTCATTGTCTTTTTGAATTTCAGGAGTTTGATTATTATGTGTCTGAGTAGAAGTATCTAAGTTAGAGGTTTTCTTTAACTGTGAGAAATAATTTGGACCCATTATTATTTCTTCATTTTTTTCTTCCCCTTTCTCTCTTTCCTCTTTTTCTGTGACACTCAGTACATGTATGTCAAAATTCGTGTAATTTTGTTCCAAAAATATCTGAGGTTCCGTTCATTGTTTTTTATTCTTTGTTCTCTCTTTCTTTGAAATGGATAATTTCCACTAATTTATCTTTAGGGTCATATTTTTCCATCGTCCATCTCAAATCTGTGAGTGAGGTCATCTATTAAATTTTTATTTCAGTTATTGTAATTTTCATCTCTAAAAGTTCCACTTGATCCTGTATGTACTTTCTATTTCTCTCTTGAGAGTCCATAATTGTAGTCTCATGTTATATTTTCCTTTAAATATTTGAATATATTTTCTTTATTTTTACTTTTTAAAAATAATTACTTTGAAGTTTTCATTTACTAATTCAAACATATGGAGAGATGGGGACATTTTGAGTTATTTTGTGTATTTTAATGATTAGATTTTTGTTTGTTTTTCTCCCCTGAGGCAGTGTTACACTTTCCTCTTTGCTTATCCAGGAATTTTGCTTAAACCTGGACATTTTAGATTAGATATTATAGTAACTCTGAGTTCTGTGTTATTTTTCCAAGTGTTTTTACCCTTACTTTTAATATCTTGTCAGGAATTAAATGCTATAACTAGCCTTCCTCATGGTGTTCAGCTGTAGTTATCTCTGCTCAGCTTTTCTCTCTCTCTCTCTCTCTCTCGTCAGGGGACAGGAGGACTAATATTTATGTCTCCAGAATTTAGTAATCAACCAATGAACCACATGGAGGTTGTGCTCATAAACCTCAAGTTTATAATCCTTCTACCTTTAGCAAACTAAGCTATGTGTGTTACTTGAGAGACACCTACAGAGTCAAAGCCAGGTCTCAAATCTCCCAGGGCTTCTATTTTTCAGGGTTCTCACAGGTTTCTTCACACATGCATAGTTTAGAAACCATCCAGGAATATTTGTAGAGCCCCTGTCAGCATTTCTATTTCTGTCCTCTCACTATTTACTTGGCCTATAATCTCAAGACTGGGAAACTAAGCTTTCCCAATTTTTACAAAACCAAGTCAGCCACATTTAGCTAACAAAACCACAGGTTTTTGCAACTCTTTACTGACCTTCTGCCTCAACTGAGCTGTCCATCTCATTTTTTTTTTCTCATTTCTTATTTGAAAGTCTCTGAGTTTTGTCTTCAGCCACAAAGTATTGACTTGTGGTCTTGTAAATGACACAGAGATCAAAGAAAAGTATAACTAAAAAGAGGACCGCACTCTGGAAATAAATGCAATTTCTTGGAAATTTCCCCCATAATTTAACTTGTGGAAAACTCATTAAAAGTCTTTGCTTATGTATCAGTGATCATATTTCTAACAATCTTAAAGTGATTTTTTTCCAGTTTTTATCAACAAAAACAATTGATAGGAAAGTTTTAACTTTTAGAAATGATGCATCTTATATATCTCCATTCTGAATAATGAATCATAATGAAGGTGATAAGTAATCAAAGTCTACATTTTCTAACTTGAAAATTTACTGGTGAAGGATATCAGGGGAATATATTTGCTGTATTTCCTGTGTAGAATTTGCATCTACGGTGGTGACAGCAGGTATTGACAGCTGGCTGGGGTAATCTAACACCTGCTAATAAGCTGCAGTGCCTGGAAAGGCTCTGGAACAGTTATCAAAGGATTATATAAATTGGTTTTTGATTTCTTCCTTCTTAGTTAAGTTCAGGATGTTCTGTAAATCTGCAGTTGGCACAGACAATTGGAATGGTAAATCTTTGTTTTATCCCTGTAAAAGTTTGCAATGGGAAAGGAAATTTACATTAAGATTTGATTTTAAGGTTTGCAAAATCTCAATATTACAAATGACAGTTAAAATGCATGTTTTGTGAAAGCAAAATTGACTAAATGAGAATGTCTTTAATTTAGCTCATTATACTTGTACTTGCAGCCCACGGTTATCACTGTGAAAAGAGAGAAGGCAAGGAAAAAAATGGAATAGAATTGATCACTTTTCCAATTGTAACCAGTCTGGGCCAGATGAAATGAAAGTTTTCTAAGTAACAAAGTCATTGATGTGATCAGACACTTGTCACACATTACCTTTTCCTACATGTGACTCCATGTTTGAGCTGAACTCTAACTTACCCAGCAAATGGAAACCTTAGTTTGAAACTCTACATTACCTTTCTATATATTTGTATACCAGATATTTGAAGATCTGACTTATTTCTCCATATTGGATTATAAATTTTCTTCTTTAACATAGTAGGACCTTTTTAATATCTGACAAAATAAATTTTTGTTCTATGTGGCTTTCAAAGAACAATTTTGATGAAATATGAAGTATATATTAGTAGTGTGTGTATATATAATTACATGTAACATATAATTATATATAATAAAATACATACTATTATATAATAAATATGTTAATATTTAACATATTATTAGGGTAAAAAATGTAATAATTTTTTAGCACTTTCTATTTGAAAGATATTCTGAGGAGAAAAAAACACTAATAAGAAAACAAAACTGATGTTGGGAGGGTATCTCCTATGGAACAGAAACATGTTTGCAATTATAATGAAATACAGAATAACATGATTAACATAATAGAAATTAAAACAGATTGCTACAAGAATGCTTTAAAGAAAACAAATTAAAAATTCTTTTAAAAGAATCATAACATCAATATTTTTATTACCTTTTTACAAATTTTCTGCAGACATAGAAACTACAAAAATTAATTACATGTGATTACAACTGCAGTGTTTAGATGCCATGGTTTTTACCTAAAAATATTTCTTTATATTATTTTGTTTTTTAAAAAAGACATTCAAATTTGGTGTGTGCATAGATGCGTCTGTGCATGTATGTGTGTGTGCATGTATGTGTGTGTGCATTCTCAAACCTTTGAAAGCAGCAGTTAGAGATATTTTAAGATTTTCGTTTTTGTTGATTTGCATTTAAAACATAACCCAGAGTGTTGTGAAAAAGATATTTGAAAGATGGGTATTCTTTATGAGTGTACAGTGACAAGAAATCACCTTTCTTGTTCTCTCTTTAATAGGGAATATGACAGCTTTAATTTTATATTTCCAGCTACAAAAGGGAGAGCAATAGACTTTCTCATTGATCTAAAGCCTTTCTAAACTTCCTCCAGAATAATAGTTTTAAATTCTTGGTCCATGGACCCTGCCACAATCTTGTGAAAACTATGAATTATTTCCACATGGAAGAAAATTACATTCAAACACAGAATTTTGCATTTAATTTTAGAGGATTCAAAGATGCCAAAAGCCCATTGTCAGACTCCAGATTCAGAATGTCTAATCTAGAGCCTTCTACCTTCAAGGACATTCTACTACAAACAGTTCTAGTTGATGCACATTTACTAAAATATGGTTAATAATGCTTCTTGAGACTTAAAACTCAGAAAAAAGTCATTGACAAGGAAATCAATTGTATAAGTTAAAATTTGAGTTTTTCCTGTTATTATCACTTAGTTCAAACACTAGTGGAAAGTGCATTCTGCAAAGCAACAGTGAAAATTATTTTTCTTATGAAAAAAGCTACAGGCATTTTTACTAATATTCTTAAATTTTTGAAAAATCATTTAATGATTTTTTTCCAGAACCATGGGGAAAACCATTATTATTGTTACATCCCATTGTAGTTTTGTGAATTGGAAGCAAGACTGCCTTGCAACAATGTGATTCATTTCAATTTTTCATATTTAAATTTTCATTGGAAAACATGTAGAGAAATTTTATTTAAAAATAACTTTTCTATGTGTCACTCTTGCTGCCATTTACCTTATACTTCATTAGTATTAAAATGAATTTTTGGGAGAACTACCTAGACATTGTTCTGTAATATAATTTTGAAATACTTCATGATATATCTATATACTTAGTTTCCCTTTTATGTGGTTAAACTGATTGATATAAGAGTCAGATATTTTATCATTCTTGGTACTCAAGCTCTTAAAACAAAGCCAGTGTTCAATTAACTTAGCCAGGAATCCCAATAATGCGTTGTGAAGTCACAAGCCTTCACCATCCCAACAGCTGTTCTTTCTTCTCAATATATTGGCACTTCTAGGCTTCAAGCCTTCATGGATAAAATTGTTCCAAATTACTCTATTCACTGGTTAGAGTTTGTCAACTTTGACAGTATTGTCATTTGGCGCCACATAATTCCTTCTTGTCAGGGGCTGTCTTATGCAATGTAGGATGTTTGGAATATATCTTGCCTCTCTCTATTAGATGACATTAGTATCTCCTTTAGTTGTGAAACCCAAAAATGTCCTCAGATAACATCAAATATCTCTTGGGGGCAAAACAGAACACACACCCCTCCACTGAGAACCACTACTCTAGGGAACTTTTCACAAGGATTTTGACCTTCTCTGACACATAGGGATTATCATCTGATTTACATAGTCTAAGACTCAAAATTAGTTTTGCTTAGTAAGTAAATTTGAGATAAATCTTACTGTTGTGATGCTTTGAAGGTTAGCCATTTACTTGAGATATACCTGAGACTCTCACCATCATTTCCTCTTGAAGTTCTCAGCATGACTTTATAGGTATTACTCACCATGTTAATAAATCCAGGCTCTCCCAATACTCAGTTAGAATTTATGTCATGACTTAAAATATATTCTTGGGAAATCAAACAACAGTCTTTCTCTCAACAGTTTTGTTCTCTGAAGGCAAATGTCTAATGACAAATTCTTGAAGAACTCTGCAAATGATGGTGTTTCTATGATCTCCTCCCACATTTTTATGCCATCCCTCTATCACTCCTTCACCAACAATTATAGACTAAATTGTAAACATATGAGCTGAATGCAAAAAGCATGGTACTACACATGCATGTTAATATTTCTTAGGAAGTTGAGCACATCTTATCCCATTCTTTTTCACCCTCCTCTATCTGGCCAATTAGTAAGAAGTTACCAAGGTGACTAGTGTAATTGTATAAACAATGTCACCTCAATCTCTTAAAGCCTTGTAGATTTTCATTCACAAGACCAATAACCTCTGTGCAAATAAAGCTCCTATTACCTAGTGATGACTTCTTGTCCTTAAGGTGGGTGTTTCAGTCGGTTCTACTAGAGCCCTTATTTACTTTGGGGGCATGTGAAGCCTGGGATCTCAAAGGACCTCCTATCTTTCTCTCCTCTTTAAATTGGACACAGAATTTTACTAAGTGTGTGATCTTTAGAGTCTGACCTAATGAGTTTGGGTCCTGGCTGAACACTTATTAGCTATGTGACCCCGGGCAAGTTACTTCAGTTTTCAAATCTTACCCTCTTAAAATATGGATGATTATAATATATCTATGTCTAGAGTTGTTATAATTTAATGAGAAAATTTAAGTAAAATACTTATAACATCACTTATTAAATAGTGATGACTGAAAATTTTGGGCATTATTCTTCCCTGATTACTGACTCCATGCTTACTAAATCTAAAGTTTAAAATGGCTAGTAAAAAGGGTCTGGAAATTATTTGAAGGGGCCATTTTCTAATTGTTTTCTTCTTAATGCATGACCTTAACTTAGAAGCTCTACAGCTCCAAAGCTATAAAATTTTTGCCTTTGCATTTAATAAAGAGTTCATGCCTCTCTTATCAACTTGCAGACTTGGCAAATTTCAAGTATTAAAGGGTAGAAGACATGTCTTACCCTTCTAGGACATGGGAGAAGAGGAAGCCATGAAGAGATCATCACTGCTTCCCTAGGTCTAAAGCAACTCTCCTCAAATACATCTCCTTCATCTTCCCCATCTCTAGATAGAAAGACAGATGATAGCAGATAGACAGTAAGGCATATGCGCATGCATACACAAAAACACGCATACAAAGTCTCTAGGGCCTTAAAGTCATTTGGAATAAGTGTAAATAAATGTCTTAGAATGTGCTCTATTTAAAAGAAAGTTAAAGATTTTTAGCACTGCATACTTGGATGGCAGATATGAGGTTGATATAGCCATAGATCATGTGTTTGATAATATAAGCCATTGAACAAGTAGAGAGCATAAAACATAGGTGTAAAAACAACTAAAACAATAATATATTATTCAAATCTCATTAATTTGGAAGTATTTTATTATATGTGTGAAATGTAAGTAATGACAGCAAGAGGCATAAAGTTGTTGGAAGAGTCACTCTTGCTCCCTCATGTATACTTGTCCACAGCTCCACTGGCCAGCACTTCTACTGAATGCATATCTTAGATCACTCTTCAACTGGCAGGAATTCCCCCACAAGGGCTGCTGCCTTTATAATATCCTCTTTATTAACGGCATTCTTTTCCTTGTCTCACTTATCACATTCCTTCAATATTTCTTGCAAGTCCCCAAATAAGCCATATTCCTTGAAATTATCATATCAAGGTCTGCTTCTGGGGAACGCATATTAAAGCACCCTCTAACCTAAAAACTTTAAAAGTGAAAGAATCCTTATTATAAAGAGCATTTACAGATGTAAAACCATACTAAACACTTACATAACATAGTTACCCAGTTCTCTCTCTCTTTGTCTTGCTTCATGAGTTTGTTGGTATGTCCTTTTACTATGGTGTGACAATAAAACTCTGAGTCAAGAAAGTATTATCCCTTTTGGGAAGTAGAAACAGCAAGACAAAAAAGAGTGTAACTGGGCCATATTGGGTTGTTCTTAGGAATAATTTAAAAACTAGCTAGAAATTTGTTCCAATTGTCAAAGTTGCTTCTTAGGACAAAAGAAGAGTTTTCTTTGACTTGGGGATTTTAAAAATAAAGGCTTTAATTTCCTTTTGTTTAGTTAAATCATCATTGCCCAGTGATTTTCAACAATGGTTAAGAAACACCAAAATTATCTTTGATTATCTCAAAAGATGTCACAAGATCATTTGGTGGGAGGAAAAAAAAATGTATTCAAGTAGCTTTTTAAAAATTTGTGTGCAATAAGGATGTTTGAAAATGAAAAAGGAAACTTAGAAGACTTATACCCTTATTCTCTACTTCCTCTGCACACACTTAGCTACCACTTGAAAGCTCAGAGACTGATTATATTGTTTCATAGGCTATTTTCTTGCCAGATAGACAATATTAAAATATTCATCAATTGATCCCACTTCTCCCCTAATGAACCATATTAAACTGCGCATTTTTTCTTTCTTTCTGGAATTGCAACCCATCCAACCTTGAACCACCTAAGGCTTTTGGAGAAGATTAAAAATCAAAAGAATTGGAAACTAAATAATACTGAGAATTATAGACATTGGTAATAAATGCATATTGTTTTTTTAATTTCAGCTCATCAAGGAGAAAATATATTCTTTATCACTAATGAAAATCTTTCTTCTGAAAGATTATCAAGTCCTGGTTGAGCCAAGAATCGTGGAATTTGCCCAAATATAATTTTGAAATTGTCCTCAAGTATACTTGGAATTGCTGAAATGTACACAGTAAAATTGTTTGCACACACATGACTCCAGTACTTTGCTGTGCATATTTAAGTGGCATAAAGAAAAAATGGAGAGAGGAGATAGGAATTGCAAGGCCAATTGAATATCCAACAGAAAAGGAACTTAGCTGTGAAGATTTGATCCAGCTTTACAGGGGGATGGTGAATGTTTTTCTAGATGACTGAACTGCTTTTCTACACAATGTTAAAGAATTCGTATTATTAACCCATTGCATATTGATACTGAGTGCCCAGATAATAGCAAGAGCAGCAGGAACAACAACAATAATAAAAGTGGCTAACATTTATTGAACTCTAAATATGTGGCAATGAGTCTTTCAAGCCTTACACCTCTATATAGGTATTAATACAGTTCATCTTCACCATAGAGATTCATAAAATTAATATTTGCATTATGTTTGAGGAAACTGAGACACAGAAGAATTTATTTATTAATGTACCCAAGGTCACACAGCTTTTTTTTTTTTTTTTGTAAATATATCTTTATTGATTTCAGAGAGAGGAAGGGAGAGGGGGAGAGAGAGAAACATCAGTGATAAGGAAGTTGTCATTGATTGGCTGGCTGCCTCTTCCATGCCCCCGACTGGGGATCAAGCCTGCAACCCAGGCATGTGCCCTGACTGGTAACTGAACAGCGATCTCCTGGATCCTAGACCGATGCTCAACTGCCGAGCCATGCCTGGCCGGGCAAGGTCACACGGCTTTAAGTGCAAAGCTAAGATTAGAACTTAGGCAGTATGAATTACAACCGTTTTGCTCTCTAAATGTACTTATATTACAATAGTTATTTCACTAGTACAAAAATTATGCAAAAGGTTTTTCCAATAAAGCATAATATTGAGCAGTGTCCTGAATTCACTTATCCCTTCAAGTCCCTTGACTGACTTGATACAAGAATGTGAATGGAATAATATAAATATTTAGAGTTATTTTGAAAGAAAGGAAATTAAGTTTGCTTGAGAGAAAGTTACCTTGTCAGCATTTTGTAGAGATACACATAACCTCCAGAGGACTGTGATGTGCAGAAATATTCTGCCTTTGGCTTTAAAAAATAGGATTTTCAACTGGACTTTCGAACACATTAAATGCATGTTTCTCAGATTTGATGTTATTCGTTAATGATGAAACAAAGATACTGGTAGAAAAGACATTCTTGTATGAATTATCAGAGGTAAGAAACCTAAAATCATATATCTGACTGGATTCAAATTATAACATAAACTGAAAGCATCTCTTGAGGTGAACAAAAATTTTTTACTAAAGTTAATGAATGTGATGCCAATGTTGAAAGAACTGAAATAATATCACTTTCCATGGCTGGATCGGTTGTGCAGCTAATAATGCGGAAACGCATCCCTTAACGCTTCCCCACTGACACGTGGCCCAGCTGTGCAACAGCCAATTCATTTACTCGATCCTGATTGGGTCTAAGTGCTAAACCTATAATCGAAGGGAAACAAAAAATAATAAAAATAAAATATTGATAATATTGCCAGTGACCCCACACTAATTTTTTTCCTTAAGGAAAAAAAATGCTCTGTAGCATTGTTGCATTGTTTGTTTTTTCATCTTTAAAGGACAGACATGTTGAAATAGAACTTCCATGGAAGCAAAGACATGAGAACAAAGCAAGAGAACAAATGAAAGGGTGACACAGAGAGAGCTGTGCTCAGTAACTAACACTGTCAATCAACATGGACTTGTTACTCTAACGAATTCTCAAGTGTCATTAAGAGAAACAAGTGTCTGTTTTTTCAGAATGTGAAATGAATTAATTCCTTACTAACCAAGAGACCTCTGACAACTCTCACTTTTGGCTCTATCATGATCATGTACCTCCATGTCAGAATAAGGTGCATTTACACTTTGGGCAATGCAGATACATGTAATGAGCCTCTTTTAAGGCAAGGCAGAGTCCATATTTATATACATTCTTTTGTGATTTCTGACCCTATTAGTCATTTTTAAGTAGAAGAGGCACAGGCACATTGTAACAAAAGGCTATGAGTTTTGCTGTCAGAGAAACTGGAATTTCTCTGTGTACTGAGCTAGTTATATAATCATGGGCTTAAAGTTACTCGACCAAAAAATGATGGTAACATTATCTATCTCATGGGTTGATATTGTGAAGACTAGATGACATTCATACCTGACAGCTGTACATACTCAACATTGCTTTTTTGTGTATTCACAGCTTACTTTTACCATTAAAAGACTTGGAAATTACAAAATCAATGATGATCTAATCATCAAATACAAATATAGAGTTTGTTATTGTCTCTATGGAATATTTTAGCTCTTTATTCTAACATCTTTTGAATGTTTAGAAATTCAGTACTATTGTTTCCACTGACCTAAGAGGGCAATGCACCCAGCAGAGCTCCTCATTCTAAAACAAAAGCACATAGACTAGCACATATTTAAACAAATCTTGAGTGTAAGAAATGGCAATTAATGTAATCTTGCTTTGTATCTAGAGAACTTGGAATTTAAGTACATAGTGAGGCCACACTCCCTTAATAAATGTTAAGGTTTTGGCTGCTTTTCCCTAGCCAATTCTATGGTAAAATTTTTCCTTCCTGCTGCTTCACTGAGAATGCCAGCAGTCATGATTTCTCCTAAAAAGTGTTTGAACATTTGTTCATATAGATTTCTTGTTGTCCTCAGATTTCTAACATATTCAGGAGAACTGATGCTGTAGCATTTCTAGCTTATCATCTGTGTTTGGATGTGATCAATGTTTCCTTGCAATTCTACAGCCTCGCCTTGTCTTCTCTTTTGAAGATTATTTTCACTGAAACTAGAATTCAAGTGTAAGAGGTATTTTCTTTCAAACTTCAACAATGTAATCCCACTGACTTCTAGCTTTCATCATTTATTTGACAAATCAGTTGTCAGTGTTACTTTTGCTCCTTTGAAAGTAATGTCTCTTTTTTCCTCTGGCTCCTCACAAGATTTTCTCTTTTTCTTTTTGGCAGTATTATGATCATGTGCCTAGGAGTAATTTTCTCCTTTTTCTGCTTTTCATGCTACAGATAGTTTACAGGTCCTCTTGAATCCTAAGGTTCATATCTTTCAACATTTTGGGGCAATTTTTAGACACTTAACTTCAAATATTGCATCTGCCCTGTTTTTTCTCACCCTTTCTTCCAGGATTCTTTTCACTGTGAGATGAAGAATATACATTTTAATTACTTCCTATATGACTCAGACTATTTAATGTATGCATTTATATATTTTTTCAGATATAGCACATGTATTGCTATCTTTCATTGTACCAAACCAGCCTTATCCTATATGGAGTTTCTCTTTAATAATTTTAGTTACTGTATTGTTCAAATCTAGAATTTCCATTTGATTTTTTAGATTTGAGTTTTCTTTATCTTTCAGTCCTCCATTTATTTATCTAGCTTCTTAGATATATTAATCATAGTTGTTTTAAAGCACTCGTCTGCTCACTTTTTCATCAGGATTAATTTAGGCTCTGTTTTTATTGCCATACGGCTACATACCACTGTCTCTATGCAGTGCACGTCATTGGTATTAAAATGAAAACGTAAAGCCCCTTAAAATATTATCTTTCCTTCAGAGAGTGTTCCCTCTATCCTAACCTGTAGTGTGGGCTCATTTCTTTAATTTAATCTAAAACTAAAATAAGATAAACCCTGGTAGAAGTTTTGAAAATTTTTTCATCTGCTTGATTTGCTTACTACTTTGCTTTAGGGCTTCTACACTTATCTTCTATCCTTCTATTTGAAAGTTATAAAAGTTATATTTTTTGGATCAATTTGAGTTCTTTCATTACAGGGCTCAAAACTCAATTCTGACTAACTTAAAAATATGGAATTTCTCCGAGGCTCATGCACAGATGAAGGATCAGGCTTGCAGTAAAGGATAGGCAATGTCCCATAGATTAAGGTAGGGCCAGGTAGATGAATATTAGCAAAAACTTAACCATCTTATTCAGGTGTCTTGCCATGAATCAACTAAAATACAGTTTCTTATTTTTTCATTTTTGTTTCCTTTGTACAAGTTAAACAATTTATTGTATATTTTTAAAGTCCAGTTATATTAGATGGGAATCTGTCAACAGCAACTTTGGTAGGAAAATGTAGAACCTCTGAGAATATATATAAAAGACACATAAATTTGGTTTCTGATTGACTAAGAAAAAGTTCATTATAACTAAGTAAAAGGAGAAAAGCACAAAAATAAACATTTTCTGTTATTGTCTCATTTATATAAATATTTTAGTACATGCAGAATGATTGTATATTCAGTGTATTAAAAAAGAAAATGAAAAACCTATTACTATGTGAAGCCAAGATACGTTCCCAACATGGATAGTTATTTTTAATATTTCTAGATGGCTCACTAGGATCCAGAATATTATAGCTCTGGTGCATGTGAAAAGTTTTATCTGTAAGGTAAGATATAGTGATTTCAAAAGATGTATATAGTCCTTTGTACGATAGGTTTAAGTTAATCAACTTGAAAAACTAATAATGTAAATATGTCATGTTAATATTTAGTAATATAAGGAAACATTCACTTTTTGCAATACGAATCATGGAGTGTTACTGCTGGAAGAGACATTAGAAATCAAATAACCCTAACATATCATTCTACATTAATTATTCTGCATAAAAGTACTGAGTCAGTGTGGACTGTGTGTGGAATTGATTCACTTCTGGTTTTACAAATTCTGAAATTGTTGGGCTTTAGGTCAAAGAAGATGATTCTATTTATTTAATTAGATGATTTCTCATTTAGTAAAATAAATAGTATAATTCTTTTTAACAGGCCCGATATGTGAATTTTTTTTTTGTAAGGCTTTAGAGGTCTATAGAGAAAACAGTTGAACATTGCCATTAGAAGTTTGTGTTCTCACAGTAGTGTTCATTGATACCCATACCATTGTTGCCTGATATGACCAACAAAAAGCATTAAATTAGTTTAAATAATATGAGCTTTTACATAAAAAATGATAATGATAAACATTATTAAATGATAAAACTGAATAACCAGTATGCACCATCACCAAATTTAAAGAACTTCTCTGCTGGCAGAATTATTAGACTTCATCACAAGAATAACCCTAAGAACAACACAGAACATCAGGATATTTGTCTGAGATCACACAGCTTGTTCAATGGCAAGTATAGGAAAGGCATTGTCATCTCCAAGCACTGTGCTTTTTTCCAAATATTTTTCTCATAGAAGAGATGCTTCTCAGCAAGAAACATACATCATTTCTTCCTATTATTGGTATGTTCAAAAAAAGCCCTTTATTTCTGTCTTTGAAGGGTTTAAAATCCAGCTGGAAGATGGCATATAAATGTGAATTATGTTAAAATTATTAAAGGTAACATCATAAGTGCAAATCAACAGAGTAAAAAGTGATGATACAAGAAATGTCAAATTATACAGAGTTAGTCAAGTACTTTGTGGAGAAGGCAAATTTCAGATCAGGTTTTGAAGATGATGAAGATAAATGAGTGGAGATATTAAGAAAAAAATCATGATAAAAATCACAAAAGGGAGGAATGTGTGAGCATCGCTGAGAGCTTAGTAAAATTATTTCAGAGATGAAGATAGGCAAGTGGTGGTAAAGTAGCCATTAGAGATCCAGAAAGCTGTTCAGAAGATCTTATGCTTGATAGAATAGGAAATACTAAAGCCAAGCTACAGTTTCTATAGGACAAACGTTAGGCAATGAAAGTGGATCTGAAAAGAGTATCTTAGTAATAATAGATAGTACAATTTTTAAAAACCTAACATTTGTATAGCAAATAGTATTTTTAACTGAATTTTCTCGTTACCCTTGACAACGGTTATTTTGTGGCATTGAGTGCTAATTGTTCTACGGCATTGATTTTCACCTTTAATAATGGAACACCCAAGCTTTAGTTACAGCATGATATAATTCTTAGCAGCTTTGGTCCCTTCTGGTGTAGATGCATCCATGTATGCACTTGGGTCAGTGGTATATGCAAGGAAATTACATGAACAAGTTTTGGATCGTCGCCTGAAAAAAAAGCCACCAAGCCTGAATTTGCTCACTCACTTTCTTCTGGGCTGGAAGGCGGGTACGGATGCCAGCCAACAATGATGCTGTGATCAAGGACAGAGCTCTTAGAGATGACAGAGCAAGATGAAAGGAACCTGGGTCCCTAAATGTCTTCTTGGAGCAGATAATTTCCACCCGCCCTGGAAAACTTACCTCTGGAGCGTTTCCTAGGAGGTAAACTCCCATGTCATTCAAGCCACTAAATGTGGGTCTTTTGTTAAACTAGCATAGCCTGAATACTAATACAGGAACTGGTACCTGAAAGCGGGGCTTTGCAGCCAAAAAAATAAATAAATAAAAAATACGTGGCACTGTCTTAGTATGTGGACAGAGGACAGAAGTAAAGATATACTGTATGATGTGTAGCTTGTGACCTTGTCCTGAGGAAGAATATTTGGTGAACTATAACATGTAACAATTGGGAGTTAAAACAAATGCCTTTGAACTTGTAGCTGTAGGGGAAGGGAATGGAAAATCACAGAATTCTGACTCCTGCCACTTTTGGCAAAATTCTATGCAAAAGAGAGAAACCCAAGCAAGCATCTGCCAATGCGCAAGCAGAATCAGGAGCCGGGCCTCTCTGCCTGTGGCCTGTAATCTCAATTACTGATAATTAAGAGATGCAGAGAGATGGAAAAGTCAATGTCTCTGTATCCTAAATAGGAAGAGATAATATTGTTACTCAAGAGCATTGCCTGGTCAGACACAGTAGGTCCAGATTCAAATATAAGATTGAGGGTACATCCTCCTAATCAAACCCATGGTTTCATTTGGTAACCACCCTTGAATTGAGAGAGACAGAGATGGCAAAAGTAAAGGTGCTGACAATGGGTTGCCCAATGTAATGTTATTAATTCTCTCATGAAAACAGAATGAGTAGATAAATGGGGGAGTGAGAGAAGATATTTTTATGAGCACTGGTGTTCTGCAAAGACAATGGAGTGCTCCTAGATAACTTTTTTATTAAAGAACTTAAACTGATGAACAGAATAGATTCAATGACATGGAAGCATAGATGAGACTGATGAATGTCAGAGGGATGGAGGAGGGCGGGTGGGTGGAGGGGGAGAGAGTAACCAAAGAATTTATATGCAAATATGCGCAACCCAAGGACAAGGACAGTGGTGGGGAGAGGGACTGGGGAGAGGGATGGGACGGGGTGGAACGGGTCACTGGGGAGGAAAAGGAACATTTGTAATATTTTAAACAAAAATAAAATTTAAAAATTAAAAAAACACACACCTATAACCAGAGAGAGATACTAGAGAATACACATAGATTTTTGTTTGCTTTTTGGTTCCAAAAATTGTACTTTATTGTTTGAACCTTATTTTGCGACTTGTGCTCTAGATACTGTCTTCATCCTAACAATGTGAAATGTTTGGTCCAGTGCACAATTTTGACCTCACCTAACATTTAATAAATTAGTTCTCTGCTGATAGGCTGCTAAAACTTTTATTTTTTAATTTAATTTAATTTTATTTTAATTTATTTAAAATATATCTTTATTGATTTCAGAGAGGAAGGGAGCGGGGGAAAGAGAGATAGAAACATCAATGATGACAGAGCCATTGATCGGCTGCCTCCTGCACGCCCCAGGCTGGAGACTGAGCCCACAACCCGGGCATGTGCCCTGACCGGGAATCGAACCCCGATTGCCTGGATCCTAGGTCGACATTCAACCGCTGAGCCAAGCCGGGCCGGGCTAAAATTTTTATTTTTAAAAAAACATCCCAGTTGGTTATTATGCACACTAAAACTTAAAAACAACAATTTCCTCTTATTAAAATAAGTTATTGAATGTGAGAAGTATGTTTGTTTTATTTTTCTTTTTATGACAATAAGCACAATATCAATGAAAGCAGATACTAACTGCACACATTTGATGATGAGATTTAAAATAAAAAATAACATTTAAAAATTTCTATCACTAACACAGGCTTCTGACTATTAATCTAGAGATGATCAAATAACAGTATGACTATATCTACATTTTCATCAGTTAACTAAACAAAATCACTTTCAATTCTGTCTTATTATAGAAGAAAAAATGTTCCTACTTGTTTAAAATATAAATATTTTGGCAAAAAAAAATAACAGTTTCTAAATTTTGATGAGAAATGCCAGTGAGAGAGAAAGAGAGAATTTGTACAGCCCTTTCCTAGGAAAAAGAGCAATCTAGTCACCAGGTTAATAGCAAGAGATCTGTATACTTACAAATGAGTCTTTCAAAAATCCTTAACCTCTTTTTTTCCTTAAGCTTTAAATAATGACATGAAAGCCACTATGACTTTAGTAAATGTTGACTTATGAACCTTTTTTGTTAAAAGGGAACTTATATTTGAACTCAAGTAACATTTTATACCAAAAAATAGTTAAGTTACAAAAGAACATAGATATAAAATATGTCTTTGAAAAATCAATATTAGGTGTATTAAAAGCAAAAATAATCTTTGCTGTTAACACTCTAGAAATCTTTCATGAGAATTTTTGTCTAAGCTAATTTTCAATTGGATTAACATATCTTTGAGTAATATATCTATTAACCTGTACAGTTAACTCATGAATTAAATCAAATATTACTTGAGGTAAAATATAACTTTTTTATAAATAAGACTGTATCATATTACAATTGAATATTAAAATGTCATTCAGGTCATTTCCTAGGTAAAATAAAATATGGTAGCTATATTATATGCTTAATGGATCTACCAAGAGAATGACCACATATCTTAAGTTAATTCTGCATCCTCAGTTTTGGTATAATTGCCATGTTTGTCCCACAGGTCATTTAAAAACTATTATTATATTGTTAATATATTCCCCATCATAACCAAATTAAATAAAGCATTTAACACATTTTACCTTTATAAAGAATTAGCTGTAATTTTTATCCAAATAACCACATATTTTAAATATATATTTATATTAATCTCATAGCAACGCTACTAATAAATTTGACCTGGAAGATGACACCATCGAACTCCTTTTAAGGCTTCTTTAAGCTATTTCTTCTCATTACAAGATCTGAACACCCAAAGTACTCAAAGGGTTAGCCTTAAAGAGAGGAAAGTATCTTAAGCCAACCTTATGAGGACATAGAGGAGTTCCTTTATAAGCAAATACATAATCAACTATTGCCAGTTGACAATGTTTGTTTCTATGGAAACAACAGTAGGAGATGATGTTAATGACTTTCCTTTCTTCTTGAAAAACTGCAGGAAAAATCACAGTGTTACAGCAATTACCAAGAAAACAGTGGGGGAGAGACAGAGGAAAGAGAGGGAGCTAAATTTAAGTTAAATAAGTGAATAGATATATAAATAAAGGATAAATAAAATGAATATAATGTAACATTTAAAATATATAGATTTATTCTTGAAGAAAAGAAAAAAAGGACTGAGGCTGAACTGGTCAGAACCTAAAATTGATCAAAACAACATCTCTAATTTTTAGTATGTATCCAAATTTGATATCATCCTGAAGTTTGTACATATTTATAAAATTAAAAACTTAATGGCATGTTGTAGAAACAAGCTTACCAATTATGGCATAGAGCTGCTCACCTTTGAAGTGATATTAATTTCAGAGCCTTTATCCATTTTATAAATCTACTGAAGCAATTTTCTTTGGATTTCAACATCTAAAGCAATATATTATGTAGTTTTATCAAACATGAATACATATGCCTTTAAATTTAATTCATTTCTAGAATAACTGTTATCCAAGTTCACAAGGACTTTTTATTGTTGCTACACTATGATAAAAATTCACAAATTATGAAGACCTTGCAAAATGTCTACAATCTTCAGAAATCATTGCACAAATAATAATTTTAGAATAAAACATTTTAAAACCATGATACACTCCTAAGACTTCAAAAAGTTGTTATCGTAAATAATTTTTTCAAAACAAAATAAATAAATTTTTAAGTATCTAAATATTACAATGTCATGTGAAATTGTCAATGCCTTTCTAATGTGGGTATTGCTATATTCAAGATAACAAGATGGTCCCCAAGAAATCTGACTGGCTTCACTGACTTATGTTCACAATTTTAGTTTAATAGGAACTTCTCTAATCACTCACAGTTGTACTTTTATTAATAGAGTGTGCTTGCTCTTGGTGTGAAATTACTAACCATAGTGACATACCTTGTTTGAACTAGGGGCAAAAGAGCTTCTATACTGGTTCCATGACTTATTTCTTGGACCACCTAGGAGCATTTGTTCTAGCCCAATGTAATTTATCAACCACGTCATAGATCTGAAGATTTGCCCATCTCAAGCTTGACATGGAGTACAAAGAAAGCAGAGAGACATATGAAAAATCCATTACCCAGTTCTTTAAAAAACATATGCATTATGGTTCCTGAAGTTTGTTTCACTTATCAGCATCAAAAACCCCTGTAATTCTCAGCACTTAGCCATGATCTTAGTGTAATGTTATTAGCTTCCCAGTGTTGTAAGCCAGTAAGATATCTGAGGTCACATAGTAATAATCATTGTCATTCTACTATATACGCCATTTAAATCATTAAGTATACAAGTATCTTCAATTATTTAAGATGTAATAATACATATTTCAACTTAACATGTAATTGTGGCTCTTTGGTGTTTACTTAATATGAGGACAATTTCAACCCTGAATTATTTTCTTTAACATTATTTCACCTTGTTGAAGGATTTTCTTTTGCCAAAGCATTGAACTTCTATACCAACTTTTTTTTTCAATAAGCACTATAGTAACGTTAGAAGTAAAACATTTGTTTTCAAACCCTGCAATTGTATGAGAAAACCATTCCTAGAAGTAGACACAAAATGTGAACCAAGATAACCATTAACAATAAAAACAAAAAAGGGTGAAATGATTTAAATCTAGAAATTATAACAAAACAAAACATTGTTCTTTTGGTACCAATAAGAAATTTGGTTCTTGAAAGGTACCTAGGTATTTTGTCTCTCTCTCTCTCTTGCTCAATCCCTTCACCCACCCCCTAACTCTTCCCTCCCACCCCCCACCCCTCACTACACCAGAACTGTCTGCCTGCTCTCTGAGTCTGTCTCTATTTTACTTGGTAGTACAATTTGTTCATTAAATTCCATTAAATTTGTATGAGTGAATTCATATGGACAACAGGGTGGGAGGTTGGGGCAGGGAGGTGGAGGTGAAAGAGGGCATATAAAGCATAAATTGTGTTTGAAAAAAATAAAATGGGGGGGGGAAGAAAGGTACCTAGGTAATCCTGTTTACTGACAGCAAATATAACATAGTTAAAATTTTATTCTTCTGACAGATAGCTTGAGAGAATTATCTATATGTATGTTGGGAAAGCAACCTTCATAAAACTGAGGTACAAAATTCACTAGGTTATTTTTAGTTAACTCACCTGGGTAATTTCTCAGTTTTATTTTTCTGAGAGCATGACTATCACAAACTGAGGCACACTTAGGTTATTCACACAAAATTCACTAGGTTATTTTTAGTTAACTCACCTGGGTAATTTCTCAGTTTTATTTTTCTGAGAGCATGACTATCACAAACTGAGGCACACATAGATCGTCCAAATATTTACTTGAAGTTTATGTATTTCAAGAAATGCAAGAAATATTAATTCTAAATCATACAAATTAAGCACATTTGTATTACTATACTGTGGCTTATGAGGCACTTGAAGCACTGGCATGTGCTATATTTCCATCATTTGTATTGCCAAACAGATTTCAGTGATATGGACAGGCACACATGAGCTCCATGTAGAAGAGTTGTATGAGAGAGTCAGAAGAGGATTTCACAACTTATTGAACAGGTATATTCAGAGCAATAATACCTGTCTCATTTCTTTCCACAGGTCTATATTTAAAGAAAGCTTGAAGAGAATGGAAAATGACCTTATCAGTATTCACAGCATGCCATCCCTAATGTCCATTCAGCCCAGAGCAAGAGTGAAAATGGAGGCTCACAGGTTGTAAGTGTACATGTTTAAAAATTATAAATTGAGCTGAAAAACTGTTACATAAAATTGTTCTATCTTTCTGCTTTGGTACATATACCATTTTAATTTTAATGCTCCAGAGGACCTTTTTTGTTTGTTTTGTTTTTAAGAATTTTTTATTGATCTTTTTCTTAGAGAAAGAGAGAAAAACATCCATGTGAGAGTGAAACATGATCAGTAGGATCCGGCACACCCGCTACTGGGGATCGAGCCCACAACCCAGACATGTGCCCTGACCGGAAATCGAATCATCAGCCTTTCAGTGTATGGGATGGTGCCCAATCAACTGAGCCACACAGGCCAGGGCTGGAAGACCAGGTTTGCATTTAGAATTATCAGTCTCCTTAGGGTTCTGTGCCAGAATCTGGGCTTCCAGAAAGATGCAACTCTGCGTTTCCATCCTCACTATGTTCCACCTTCATTATCTTTTCTTTCCCGTCACTAGCTCCCTCCCTTTCCTTCACCATGAATAGTCTCATGATCATGCATTGGACACTCTTGATCTCAGGTGCACTCTTCATCTACATCCTCTGCAAATAGCTACAGGCCAACTCTTGGATTTAGAGGTGTGCAAATTAGTAAATGTTTCACCTTTGCAAGTTTAGATGCAAGATTAAGACCTGTGTTGGTCCTAAATCAGATTCATGGCTGTTAGGGCAGGAAATTCTGGGATTTTAATACCAAAAATTCAGTCTAAGAGCAAGAAAGCATATTCTAAATGGGCATGAGCTATTGTCCCTGCAAACACCTTACCCCGTGGAGAGACCCATAATTAGAGCAGGCCAGGATAGGACCCAATAAAATGAAAGTTCAGAGCCCCTTGCCCTGGTTCAAGGCAGAAATGTTAAATGGGATGCTTATCTGCTTAAAGCATTCCTTCAGGATATGTATGGGAAACATATTTGCCAAGGACACATCGGATAAGGGTTAATATCCAAAATACACAAGGAACTCGTACAACTTAACAAAAGGAAGACAAACAATCCAATTTAAAAATGGACAAAGGACCTAAATAAAACTTCTCCAAAGAGGACATACAAATGGCTAAGAGGCATATGAAAAAAAGCTCAAAGTAGCAAATCATCAGAGAGATGCAAATTAAAACCACAATGAGGTATCATTTCACACCTGTCAGAATGACTACTATTAAAAATCAATGAATGACAAGTGCTGGCGAGAGTGTGGAGAAAGGGGAGCCCTAGTACACTGCCGGTGGGAATGCAGTCTGGTGCAGCCACTATGGAAAGCAGTATGGAGTTTCCTCAAAAGATTAAAACTTGGCCTGCCATTTGACCCAGTGATCCCATTCCTAGGAATATTTCTTAAGGAACCTGAAACACCAATCACAAAGATGGTGTTTGTTCATAGCAGCACAATTTACAATAGCTAAGATCTGGAAACAGCCCAAGTGCCCATCAGTAGATGAGTGGATAAAAAAAGCTGTGGGACATTTACACCATGGAATACTATGCAGCTGTGAAAAGGAAGGATCTTTTGGCCTTTGGCACAGCATGGAGGGAACTAGAAAGTATTATGCTAAGCGAAAAAAGCCAGTCAGAGAAAGACAAGTACCACATGATCTCACTCATATGTGAAATGTAATAAACAAAATAAACTGATGAACAAAATGGATCCAGAGACATAGAAGCATGGAACAAACTGAGGGATCTCAGAGGGAAGATGGGGAGTGGGGAGTGGATGGGGAGAGATTAATCAAAGAACTTATATGTTTATTAAGCATAACCCATGGACACAAGACATTGGTCGGGGAAAGCCTGGGGGTGGGATGGATGTGGGGTGGAGGGGATCAATTCAATGGGGATAAAAAGGGGACATCTGTAATATTTTCAACAATAAAGATAGAGAGAAGGGAGAGGGAGAGAGAGATAGAAACATAAATGATGATAGAGTCATTGATCGGCTGTCTCTTGCATTTATTGAGCCCAGTGGGGCGTGGCTCAGTGGTTGAGCATGGACCTAGGATCCAGGCAATCGGGGTTCGATTCCTGGTCAGGGCACATGCCCGGGTTGCGGGCTTGATCAATGACTCTCTCATCATTGATGTTTCTATCTATCTCTCTCCCTCTCTCCTTTCCTCTCTCTGAAATCAATAAAGATATATTTAAAATAATAATAATAATAATAATTTATTGATTTATTTTAGAGAGAGAGAGAAACATCAATTTCTTGTTCTACTTATTTATGCATTCATTTTCTGATTCTTGTATATGCCCTGACCAGGGATCAAACCCACAACCATGGTGTATCTGGATGACTCTCTAACCAACTGAACTGCCTAGCCAGAGTGTATTTTAATCTTAACTCCACTGTTTATTAGTTCTCAGATAGTCACTATTTTCTAAACAGATTATCCTGGCTTCCATGTGTACCTAAAAATACGAGAAGTAAAGGATATAGTCCAATCCACTGATATACTGGTAAATGGTTAAAATGCTATGGATTGGGATGAAGGGATATGGCTCTACTCTTTGGAATTTTCATGGTATAAATACTCTCAACATAGCCCATTTTAAGCTCCCAACATGCTGTCAATGAGCTGGAAAATTCTTGAAAATTTAACAATCAGCTCTCCTGATCAGTATGTCATTTCTGCGACACTGCACCACTAGCTCAAGCCTCTCATAATGCAGATGATTTCACCAGTAATGCTAAAATATGTTCTAATAAAATATTCCTCACTTGTGGATTACCAAAAGATATATATGAGAAAATACTTTCTAATGTGTATTATATACAAATCTTATTTGCCAATAACATTTATTAATAATTACATAAATGAGCTATGTGGCTTCTTACACTAGCTCATTCCAAAAATAAAATTTTAAAAACAATACATGAACTCATATGTATTCTATGAATTTTAAACAACAATTTAATCTAAAGATTTAAGGAGAAAAAGAATAAAGTGGTTAGTGTATGGGGAAGAAAAGATTGTCATTTCTTTAATACCCCATGATAAATGTTGTGGACCTTTTAAATAGAATTGTGAAAATGACTGTCTCTTTTATAACACGGAGGGAAAAGTGACTTCAAAGACATTCTTACACACAGCAAGTGACTTGAAATATTTATGTTCACAGATAAACACACACAATCTTGTATTTACTGGGATAGAATTTAGTGTGCATCTTGTTTTTTAAAAAAGCTCATCTGATTTTGGATTTTCAGATTGAAAATGAAAGTGGTTTAGCTTCTCTGTTAGGATTAGTAAATGTGGCATTGCTTTTCCATTAGGATTAGCTGTCAACCATCAGCGGTAATGCTAGAAAAATCACAGCTCTACTCTGATACGCTGAGCAAGCCCAGAAGATGATGCCAGGAAGCTCCTGTCAGGCTCCATCCAGTATGTAGAACCAGAAAACTTTACAAGGAGGCAAAAACCTCTGTCAGATGTTTGGCATGAACAAGTTTGCCATCCACTTCCAGGGAGTTTATTTTGATCTAACTTATTTCATTTAAGGAAATATCTTAGGTTTTTTATTTCCCTTTATCTAAATTTGGCTCCTTCGCAGATAAATACATCTAAGGTGTCATTGGTTGTCTTTGCAAATACAAAGAGGATCCCCTAAAACAAATATATCATTTCTGTTTAGTATTCTGAGATCTGAAACACTATATTGCTTAAAGTAGTCACCGTGTGGCTCAGAAAGGAAATATCATTCTAGAATTTTATTAAATTATAAATATTTCTATAAATATGTAAACTTTTATATCAATTTATATATCTATAGGTATATAAACATATATATCAGTGTATGGTTTCCATGGCTAATTTTTATTCAAAAAACATTTGCTGAATATTTAGAATTTTCAAAGCATTGTCCTAGTACCTGGGGGGGGGGGGGAAAGGTGAATAAAACACCCTGAAATGAAAAGATTGAACTTCCTAGTGGAGAAGATCGGCACATACATGGTGAATGCAACTGATATACGATGGTGTGTGGAGGAAAGAGGGAGCGCTGCGAATGAAATGGCCAAGCTAGAACCCGATTTATTCAGCATCCTAAGTCAGCAGGCCATTTGTGGGTAGAGAGTCCTATGAGGTCTGCTAAGGGTGAAATGAAAGGTCTATGCTTATATTCTTTTCTAGGCAGACCTTCCACCAGACACGGGAAGGCTGTAATATCATCAGTCATGTGGCTGGGCAAGGGATAAACTTTTTCAAGGGAAATTTTCTAATACCTATCAATTCTTAAAATGTACACATCTGTGATATAGCAAATTCAATTCCAAGAACCCCTTCTTCCACAACCAGGAAGGAATGGCATGTCTATCCTCTTGAGGATACTCAAATGATATTTTACAGAGCAATACAATTAGATACCACCTGCCTAATTTTCCAAAAAGGAAGAGTTTTAAATGGCATATGTTCCAAACATACAATACAATTACCTGGAAAAAAATCTCAATTATTTTGTTTTAAAATCTACTTAGTAGTATAAAAGAATTTTCAATAGATTATCAGTATAGAGCAATGCCTGACACAGAGTTTATACTCTATTCAAGAACATCTTATACTTCTAGGAATGCCTTAGAGACAGAAGCATTTAAAAAGAATTTGTTTAAATTTGAACCAAAGTACTACCTACTGATTTTATTTTATTTTTTAAATTTGTTATTTCTTTATTTATACTTTTATTAAGTTTATCGGGGTGGCATTGGTAAATAATACCAAATAGGTTTCAAGTTTACATTCTGATGATACATGATCTGTATATTGCATTATGTCCACCACCCAAAGTCATATCATCTTCTGTCACTTGTATATTTGGCTCCCTTTATATATTTTGGATATTAACCCTTTGTTGGAGGTGTTGTTTGCAAATATCTTCTCCCATTCGGTTGGTTGCCTTTTGTTTTGTTGTTGGTATCTTTTGCTGTGCAGAAGCTTTTTACTTTGATATAGTCCCATTCATTTATTTTTGCTTTTACTTCCCTTGCCTTTGGGGTCAAATGCATAAAATGTTCTCTATGACCAAGGGCCATAAGTTTACTACCTATGTTTTCTTCATTGTAATTTATTTTTTAAATCTTATATTTAGGTCTTTGGTTTATTTTCAATTATTTTTTTGTTTATGGGGACAAACTGTCATCTAGTTTAATTCTTTTGCATATGATTTTCCAATTTTCCCAGCACCATTTATTGAAGAGGCTTTCTTTTCTCCATTGTGTGTTTTTGGCTCCTTTGTCAAAGATTATCTGCCCATATACCTGTGGTTTTATTTCTGGGCTCTCAATTTTGTTCCATTGTTCCATGTGTCTGTTTTTCTGCTAATACCATGCTGTTTTGATTATCATAGCTCTGTAGTATAATTTGAAGTCAGGGAGTGTGATAACTCCAGTTTCATTTTTTTTCTCAGGATTGCTTTGTCCATTTGGAGTCCTTAGTGGTTCCATACAAATCTGATTTTTTTTTTTTTTTTTTGGTTCTATTTCTTTAAAAATTTATGTTGGGATTTTGATGGGGATTGTATTAAATTTGTATATTGCCTTGGATAATATGGCTATTTTAACTATGTTGATTCTTCCAATCCATGAACATGGAAGATCTTTTTATTTCATTGTGTCTTTTTCAATCTCTTTTAATAATGTTTTATAGTTTTCAGTATATAGATCCTTTATATCCTTTGTTAAGTTTATTCCTAGCTATTTTATTCTTTTGGTTAAAATTGCAAAAGGAATTGGATTTTTGTTTGTTTCTTTCTTTTTCTGAATTTTATTGTTGTTATACAGGAAAGCAGTGAATTTTTGTACATTAATTTTGTATCCTGCTACTTTACTGTATTTGTTTATTGTTTCACATACATTTTTTTGTGTGGAGTCTTTAGGATTTTATATGTAAAGAATCACATTATCTGCAAATAGTGACATTTATTTTCTCCGTTCCCAATTTAGATGCTTTTTATATTTTTCTTCTTTCCTGATTGCTGTGACTAGGACTTCCAGAAACATATTGAATAATTGTGGTGTGAGTGGACATTCTTTTCTTGTTCCTGATTTAAGAAAAAACACAAACTTTCAGTTTTTCACCATTGAGTATGATATTGGCTCACAGTTTATCATATATGGCCTTAATTATATTAAGGTACTTTCCTTCTATACCCATTTTATTAAATACTTTAATCATAAATGAATATATCTTATCAAATGCTTTTGCTGCATCTGTTGATAAGATCATGTGATTTTATCCTTTGTTTTGTTAATGTGATGTATTACATCGATTGGTTTTCATATGTTGTGCCCCTGGAATGAATCTTACTTGATCGTGATGCATTTTTTTTTTTTTTTAATGTATTGTTTTATTTCATTTGCTAGTATTTCGTTTAGGATTTTTGCATCTGTATTCACTAGAGATATCAATCAATAGTTTTTTGTGTGTGTCTGTTATCCTTGCCAGGTTTTGGCATCATGTTTATGTTGGCCTTATAAAATGTGTTAGGAAGCATTGCCGCTTCTTCAATTTTTTGGAAGTGCTTGAGAATAGGTATAAATGTTCTTTGAATATTTGGTAGAATTCTCTAGTGAAGCCATCTGGTTTTGGACTTTTAATTTGGGGGAGGTTTTTGATAGTTGTTTCAATTTCTTCACTATTTTTTTAAAATATGTTTTTTATTATTGATTTTAGAAAAAGAGGAAAGGAGAGGGAGAGCGAGACACACACATCAATGTGAGAGGAAAACACCAACCAGCTGTCTCCTGCACGCCCCCTACTGGGGACGAGCTTGCAATCTGGGCATGTGCCCTGAGTGGGAATCTAACCGGCAACCTCATTTGTCTCTATATATCTTTTGATTTCACCTTTTGTTTCTTCTTTGACCCAGTCATTTTTTGGTAGTATGTTGTTTAATCTCCACATATTTGTGGGTTTCTTTACTTCTTTTTTTGCAGTTGATTTCTAATTTCAAAGCATTATTGTCTGAAAATATGCTTGGTATGATTTCAGTCTTCTTGAATTTGCTGAGGCTAGTTTTGTGACCTAACATAATGTTTAAATTTGAGAATGTTCCATGTGGACTGGAAAAGAATGTATAATCTGATGTTCTGGGATGAAAGGCTCTATAAATTTCAATTATGTCCATTTGTCCTAATGTGTCATTTAAGGCCAATATTTTTTTATTGATTTTCTGTTTGGATGATTTGTCTAGAGCTGTCAATGGAGTATATAGGTGCCCAAGTATGATTGTGTTTTTGTCAGTTTCTCCCTTTAATTCTGTTAGTAGTTGCTTTATATATTTTGGTGTTCCTTAATTGGGTACATAGATATATATTTAGAAGTGTTCTTTCTTTCTGATATAGTGTCTCCTTTATCATTATAAAGTGTCTCTCTTTGTCTCTTGTTACCTCTGTTATTTTGAGTTCTATTTTGTTAGATATAAGTATGGCTGTACCTGCTTTTCTGTGGATGCCATTTGCTTGGAGAATTATTTTCCACCCTTTTACTTTGAGTCTCTCTTTGTCTTTGTAGCTTAGATGTGTCTCCTGAAGGTAGCATATGGTTTGGTTTATTTTTTGATCCAGTCTGCTACTCTGTGCCTTTTTATTGGTGAATTCAGTCCACTTACATTTAGAGTACTTATTGATATATTAGGATTTCCTATAGCCATTTTATCTTTTGTTTTCTGATAGCTCTGTGCCTCCACTGGTTATTTTCCTTCGTGTTTCTGTCTGTTATTTTAGTTTTGTAGTATTCCGTAACTATTTCCTCTGCTGCCTATTTTTTAAAATAATGTGTCTTAGTTTGGGTTTTTGTTTGTTTGTTTGTTTGTTTGGCCAGGTGTGTGGTTGCCATTAGTTTTAGAAAAAAGAAAGTTTCATATATACAGTAGTCCTTTGTCTTTTGAATGCATCTGATTCCCATCCTCCTTTGCAAATTCTGACCCTCATGCCTTCCCCTTTTAGGTTTTTTATTGTCACAAACCATCCCTGTTTGTGCTGCAAGTTTATCAGTGATCTCGTTCAGAGTTTTCTGGCCTTTTGTTCTTTATTTTAGCTAAAATAACCCCCTTGAGTATTTCTTGCAATGGAAGTCTTCTGGTGATAAATATCCTTAGCTCCTAGATGTCTGAAAATGTCTTTATTTCTCCTTCCTATCTAAAGGATACCTTTGCTAGATATATTATTCTTGGCTGGTAAGTTTTCTTTTTCAGTAGTTTGAATATTTGCCTGTAGAGTTTCTGCCTGTATAGTTTCTGCTAAGAAGTCCAACGATAACCTAATGGACTTTCTTTTATAGATTACTCCCTTCTTTTCCTTGGCTGCTTTGAGAATTCTTTTTCATTTACTTTTGACAGTTTTAGTTCAATATGCCTTGGAGAAGGTCTTTGTGGATTGAGGTAATTAGGTGTTCTGTTTGCTTCTTGGACTTGAGGATCTAGCTTTTTCCATAGGGTTGGGAAGTTCTTATCAACTATTTGTTTGAATAAGCTCTCAGTTTCCCTGTTCCTCTCTTCTCCCAGTATAACTATTGCTGTTATATTGATCTTTCTGATGGAGTCAGATAGTTCTTATAGAGTCCTTTCCTTTTTTTATTTCTTTTATTTTTTATTTTATGCTCAAGTCTCTCTCTTCTTCCCTTTGTGTCACATTTAGATTTCTATCTTCAATTTCTTTGGGTCATTGATTTGCTTTCTGAACTCATTAAACTGCTGATTATCTGTATTTCCTTGCATCTCCTTAAGTTTTTTTTATAACTGCAATCTTGAACTCTCAGTCATTTAAATCACATATTTCCAGGTCTTTAAATTTGTTTTCTGGAGATTTTTTAATTTTCTTTCTGAACTTCCTTACTACCTTGGCTATTCATGAGTCTGATGGATTCCTTCCCTATCTAGGTATCTACATATGAGTGGCACTTTTCTAGATTGATATGAAGAAGTCTTTCTATTATTTTCCAGTAGGTGGCAGTGAATCTCAAGGCTTTTTAGCTATCTTGCACATCTATGGCTTTAAAGATCTCCTTGGGGTGGTGGCAAATGGGAATGTGGTGCCTTCCCTGTGATCCCATCACCCCAGTCCCAGGGGAAGAACGTCACGGGGGAGCACCATAGGAGATGGAGCTCCAAATCCTTAAAAGCCCAATGCTGTTCCTCTCAGTCAGACGCTGCAGTCGGTATAGCTGAGATGTGTGGGGGTGGGGTGGGCCAGGCAACTGGGCTGCCTTCTAACTTGCTTTGCCCTCCCAGTAATGGTGACCTCTGACCTCCACAGAGTCCCTCTTGTGCCTCCAATCCTGGGACCAGTCACAGAGTGCACACTTCGCTCAGGGAAAAAGTGATTCTGTAGTACCAGTTCTTGGGTTTGCAGATAATGTGCTTGGCAATCCAACACCAAGGGCAAAGGAGGAGTGCTCTGGGAGATTAAGGGGCAGCCAGGCTCTGTGGCTTTGTTTCTCTGTCTGGAATGCCAACCACCAAACAAATGTGCCTATTACCTCTGTGCTGTGTCTCTGCCCACGTCACAGGCCTCAGCCATAGTTCCTACTGCCCACTCCTGCAGGTATACACACAAAATCTTTTTGCTTCTCGGGACTGAAGAGAGTGCCAGCCACAACCTGATTCCTCCCTGTTGTGAGCTAAGCCCCACTGTGAGCTCCCAGATGTAGGGCAGTCTCCTTGGCTCTTCACTGCATTTATCGCTTCTAGGTTCCCTGGTTTGCTCCCACTTGCCCACCTTTAGATGTTCCAATACGCAGGTCTCTCAGTTGTGTTTATGTGTTGAACAAGAAGTCCTTTGTTGAATTATAGCTGTTCTAATTATTGAAACTTCAAGGGAAAAAGGCAAGGGGATGTCTCATGCTGCCATTCCTCTGATGTCACTCTAACTTTATTTCATTTTTGATGAATACTAATTGCCTCATACATGAGTTGGTGGTTAATATCGCATACATAAAACTTCAAAATGTGTATATATTTTTGTAGTCAATTGGATCAAATGGTGATGTGAGTTATACATAATTTCAAATCAAACCATAACTACATATAGGAAATATTTGCCAACGCATAGTTGTTTTTTTCTGACATGACTGGTGGGAGGGAAATGAGAACACTCCCTAATTTCACTTGAGATTTCCACTGTGATGAGTATATTGTTTAGAACCAGGCAATGTAGGAGGAAAGTAGCCTTGGGTGAGTAGTATGCCGCATCTCCTGTTTAGATTGCTAGAATTTCCAAGTACTGAACAAATGTTAATTGAGTTTGTGACTGGCCTCTTTTATTTTCATAAAACAAACAAACAAAAAACTCTCTTAAAAGTGACTTTTTTCAATTCTGGGCCTTTTTATGCTCTCAAAGGATTTTCTTTTCTCTTGGTTGTTTCCATAAGCACGTTAAGTCTTTGAGTTGCTTCCCTGTAAAGGGAATATAAAGCAGCAGCACTTAGCAACATAATAGATAAGAGCTTATTATTTGTTGTCTCAGTTGATATTTTAAGATATGCAATGTGGTTTCTTTTTGTTTGTTTCTACAGCCCTAGAGCTTCCCTTAATACAAATAGCCCTCTGGCTTTTATATTACAGATCAGACTTTGTACAAATGCCTTCAATTCCTTATTGCATGCCAAACAAGTATGTTTATCTGGCACAGGCATACAACAAGGTCAGAAAGAAAATATCTGGTGATGTGGACAAGTTAATCTTTCATTCTATAATCAAGTATTCACTGTCCAAAACCTTTTCAATCACAAGTTTAATTGAAAGACGTTGACCTAAGTTCCTTTAGCAGAAAAACCCTAAAGTGCAGATCCAACATAAATTAGTCAATGGAATTTACCTGAATTTCTATTTACTGCCTTTAAATATTGAGTTTATCCAGATACTCTAAGAATTTTTGGATATCTCTGATCTAACATAAAATCAAAGTATTTGCTATCAATATTGAAAATATTCTTCTGAGGCTTTCTAAAATGTTATATTCAGAAAAAAGTGATTTCAATAGCCCCTAACCATGGCTAGAAGTTTTTCTTTCCTTTTATACAATTTTATCAACCAAGCCATTTCAACTTATATAAGACAGAAAGGATAAGATTTAAAGGCAATCCACTTTGCACCTGTTAGCAGAAGAATAAGGAATGGGGCCAGAGACAGCCAGGAGTGAACAGGTTCCTTTCAAACCAATAGAACCTGAACTAGCTTTTTACAGTTAATCCAATTCCTTTCGCACCACTTCCCTCTGGGACGGTATCTCTAATAATGAATTGAAAACAGGACAATAACTTTATCAAATAATTGCCTCTAATTAGAAAGTTCTAGGTATACATAGTTTTCCAATTCCTCCCTTCAATAGCATTTGTATTTTAGTTGGTCTTTTAGGTGACCCCATTAAAAGCATAGCTGAGAATTCACAGTTAGGAATCTTGTTCAGCCAAATTAATTAAGTGCCATTTTCCTTCTGGGAGGAAATTAGTTGTTTGGATAAATGTATTAATTGAGTGTTTGTTTCTGTTGATTATAATCATACACAGAATCCCTTGGCACAATTATACCTTGTACTAGAACTCTCCTCTAAATATTTCTTTCTGATTTTTCATTCAGCTTTCAAAAGCACCTAAAATTTTCTCATCCATAAGCAATAATTTATCATATGCTTCTCCAAATTTACTCCAGGCTTATCAGCCTTTTGGTTTTGACATAATTTTAAGTGACTTGTGATCTCAGGGCGGTTCTGTGTGCAGTTATTCATACAAAGCAGGGCTCAAAGCATTTTTTAAATTTTTTAGTGTGCAGTTCCTTGAAGTCTGGTGACCAACATTACTGAGATGAGTTCACCATCCCTCAGGGGAGGCCACATCACAGGTACTGCACTAAAAGAAACAAGGGTACAAAGATGGATATGACATAAGCCTCGCCCTCAGGAGAAATAAACAAAACAAAGCCCAAGAAATAGATGTGGAAGGTGCATTAATGGGGAAGAAAAATGTTTCACAGGAGCAATACTAAACAATATAAATTTGGAGAGAGTGTGGTAACTGCACTCAAAATACAGTGAAGGATGAGAAATGTAATGGCATCTTGAAGAAATGGCCAAAATCTACTTTGGCTAAAATGCCTCCCCTGGACACTTAAGTGCATACAATGATCAATACGAGAGTGATTTTGAACCCCAATCCTCGAAATCTTTTTAATTTCTATCTGGGAAATTTGAGGTTTTGCATGCACCAGGAGTCTTACAAGGTGTTTGAGCTGGAAAGACGTATGTCCAGAATTGGGATTTGGGGAATGATCTGACATCGTAATTTGTCTTTGGCAACATCAAAGGATAGTTTCCTAAATAATGGCCACATTTTCTTCACCCACCCATCCTTCATTCATTCATTCATTCATTCATTCATTCATTCATTGTATCATTCAAATTTTAAAAAACCACAAAAACATTTGTTAGGAGCCTATTGCTGTATTAGTAATATAGTATCAGTTACCTAATCTGACAGATATATTGTATTCGTTACCATAGCATATGAAGATGGGCCAGATGTGATACTATCATTCCACAGTTTAGAAGACAGGATAAGAAAGTACACAAACGACAATAGAGCAAATTTCAAGAGAGGTACAGAAAGGAGGAAGGAAAGAAAAAGTCATGAAAACTGGCCTAAGCATTGGATTCAAATAAGTTATGTTTTTATATTTCATTATAAGGTGAAAGACATATAGATTTTTTTCTAAGTGTGATTTGAGGGATTCTAGGTTAATCTACTCCCCTAAAGTACCTGTTAAAAAGAGACAAAAGTTCCTTTTTTTTTTTTTTTTTTTGCTTTTAGAGAAGAATCTCATTGAATTATTTCAAAGTACTTCAGCTGCATTTGAGCTCTTTGAATGCAGCTTGATGAGGGTCATGAAAGGAGTAGCTCACCAGCGTGCTACATTTTTATAATATGTTAGTAAAAAATTTGTTTATCAGATCACATTTTTCCTAAAAAGTCATTTCAGACCCAAAGAAAGTAGAATTTTGATAATATATAGATGCTAAAATATAACGTAGATCATAGTCAAGATCGGAAAGGTTATATGGCGAGTGAACCTGGAAGGCTAGTGGGAAGCTTAAAGGCAGCAGAGCACAGGTCAGGGACCAGGTACGGAAAACTTAGGAGAAAGGTCACTGAAGGGAAAGGAAAGAAGTCCTGAGGTTAAATTAAGCCAACTGCACTGTTTTGCTTATTGGCAGCCTCTGTCCTGACTGGTCAGTGTTCATGTGATATCTATTGTTAAATATTCTGGTTCTACTTCAAGCTCACATAGTACCTGCTGTTCATATGGTATCTCCTGATAAATCTGTTGGTTGTATTCTTTACTCATATTTAAGCTAAATGCTTCATATGAAAACCAACGCTTTTTAAAGAACTACAGTCTGTCTGATTAGGTTGCTTTTTTTTTTTTCCTCTCCTTGAAATTCTCATTTGGTTTGAGGAAATTATACAGTCAATCTCACTACAGTAACTGTCTTTAGAGTTTCTTAGTCCATCCAATTTTTTTTCTTTCTTTCTGGAGACTGGCTCATTTCCTTGTTTCACAGTTCACTGAAACTCTTTGTGGTCAGCGAGTCCCATCCATCTTATTTTGGGTTGACTTTGTGAATCTCACACATTTAGAGTAGGCAATAGGGATAAGCAGAATCTGGGAACAAAGGTCTCAACACTGGACAGGCATGTGACACCTAAAAGCAGATTTGACAAAAATGAATGGAGACAGCTTGGGTGTGATAGATGTGATAACTATAGCACATCCTGTGACCTTGCAAAGAAAATATTCACCCTTTCTGTTGCAGTAAAAATATGTTGATGTATGTTTTCAGAATGCCATATTTTTAACAAATCAGTACATATCAGCATCATTTTAAATACATTTGCTTTCTTGTATGTGTTTATTTGGAGTTAAATTTTTCCAAACTCATCAAACTTTTCCAAACTGCCCCCTTTCCTCTACCTTTTCAAACTTTAATTTTCATCTTTTCCATAAGGCTCTTTTTCTCCATTCATCTCTCTGTCTTGTGTATTTTCTGATTGTACCTCTTTGGTTTTGTATTTTATACTTAGCACTTATTTGAGGTTTTTAATCTTCAAAGCTGCTGAGAACATTACCTAATTAATCCCCCCAATCCCCCCCATAGTTTTATAATGAAAGTCATTATTAGAACTTCTACTTTTACATGCAGGAGAAAATAAGGTGAAGGTTAAATGACTTGCCCCAAACCACAAAACGTGAGCTGCTCCCTGCGCCGAGGCCCCTGTGCCCCGTCCGGCGGCTCCCGTGTCTTCCTTCGGCCTCATCTGCCTGGTGTTCTCTGGTATGAAGTATTTACTTCCATGTCGTGAACTTTATTTATTCATATTCCAATCTCTCACAAAAAACAGTGAATTTCTTTTAATAATAGGCTTTCTATTAATTATATATTTTCCATTTTCTTAATACTGGTTTTTGACTTACCCTCTTTTGTGTTTACTTGTATCTTGGTCTTTTACAACCCCTTTTATATTTTTTAACCTATTGGCAATATGACTTTAATACAAGAAGTAACTACTTACTTCATGATTATAATGGGAAAAAAGCAACAGAGCAATAACTGTAGATTTAGGTTGAGTACTGACTTTTCCATTTGCCTTATATACGTTGGTCACATAAATTAATACATCTAATATCTAATGTCATTATTTATATGTTAGAAAATAGAACATATATTCACTGGACTGCTGTAAGGATGAACCAGATAACACATACAGGGTGGGGCAAGTAGGTTTACAGTTGTTCTTATGGGAAATAACACAATGATTAATAAATAATAATGCAAGAATACACTCTGCTTTGCCTTCTCACAACTGTAAACCTGTGTTTGTCCCACCCTGTATAAGTTCACAGCACAGCACCTACACATAGTTGTTTTAATTCTTCTTTTACTAATCCCTATTAATTTTTTAATTAAGGTATTATATTTTAAGTACATTAAAAAGTTAAGATCTTAACTATACAATTTTATGATTTTTGACAAATTTAAACACCATTCTCTGGCTCAAGATATAGGACTTTTCTATTACCCCTGAAGGTTCCCTAATGGCTGTTTCCAGGGAACTCCTCCCCAAGGGGAATGGTCTGGTTTTCATCATCCATTAGTCCTGGCTATTCTAGAACTTCACATAAGCGGAATCGTTCAGTATCTGTGCTGTTGCATCAGTCTTCTTTCACTCGTTATGTGTTATGAGATCCACCAACGTGGCTGGATACTGTATCCGGAGTTCTGACCTTTATTGTATTTCTAACTCTCCCGACGATGGACACTTAGGTTGTTTCCACTTTAAAGCTATTATGAGTAAGGTTTCTATGTACGTTCTTGTGGAGGGATTTTTGTGATTATTATTGTTTTATTTATCTCAGCACTAGAATTAATGAGTCAGACTCTGCCAAGCATTTTCCATAATGGCTGTACTGTTTCATCCTGCCCCCAAAATGTATGGAAATACAGTTGCTCCACATTTTTGCTGACACTTGGTACTAACAGTATTTTAAGTTTTACTCATTCCATTGGGTGTGTGGTGCTATTTCATTATAAATACCTCTTACATTTCTTTGATGACTGATGATATTAAACAACACTTGGCACAATTATTTTTCTCGAAACATACTGTTATTCTTGTAGCAACACTGTTATTTCTCAGTTATTTTTATTTATATTTTGAGGAAGTAATAATCAGATAAGACTGTCTAATTTACTTTTATAATTTTAACTTTATAGAAGTTATCACAACAAAGATTATCCTTCTAAAGAAAGCAAGAAAAAATATTCCTATTTTAATTATCAACCATCCCAGTATAAAAATGGCAAGAACCGTCAATTGTCTCTTCCTGATAGAACAAGCATTGAATTTTTTTCTGAAGACAGAACAGTCTTTGAACTTTCTAGGGTTTAATGAAAACTTTTTGTGTGTGAAAATGAAAAACAGTGCAGGACAAATTATAACAAAACAGATTTTTCTTTAAAGTTATGGAAGAGGTTTGAGGGCAAGACATACTGAAAATGGAGGGAAAGATATTTTTATGTTTACTAAAAGTAGACATGAAATAAGTAGTTTGAGAAAATAACAGAGAATGGCAATTCAAATTTGTGTCTGCTTATTAGAATGTGATATATTTGAAGACAGGTGTCAGAGATTAAGAGAAAAAGAAGATCAGAAACCACTTAACTAGAGTTCATCAGAATTTCTGTTATATCTCCTCTCACTTTCTGTTACTGGGCACATATTTTCCTCTGAACAGCAAATACTCAAAATAAATAACTATTATTTTACTAGCTGTCACTGCAAAATAAAGTGCACTTCAGATGTTTTCTTTAACACAGTTACTTCAACCTTTCTTTTCCACTTGTCATTTATCAACCACTCACTTTAGAAAGTACTGAAATATGAGTGTTGTTTTTTTTAAAGAGAGTAAGCATATATGTCATAAAGAGAAGTGTGACACAGAGTATATAACTGATTGAATTTAGGTTATTTGGTTCCATAATAGCACAGTGGACCAAGTTAGCTATTGGCAATATTATTGATTTATCAATTCTCAGACTAAAAAAAAAAAGGGAGAAAAATAACACATCCACAGGTCAATTAGTCCTTGCATTCTATAATTCAAGAAGCATACATCTTACAACCTATCTGCCTATCTGCAATAGGTAGATAGTAGATACATAGGAAACTGATATATTGATCAATATATAGATAGGTGATAGATAGACAGAGATAAGAATAAAAAAATGAAAAAAAGTCTCCAGTAGGGACTGCTCCCCCGTAGTCACTATATTTACATTGACACAATAATTTTAAAAATTTTCTTTCATTGATTTCTAAAATTTCTCAAGTACTCATAACATTCCAAGACACTGTTCTCAAACATGAGTTAACAATAGGAAACTAACTGGAGATAATCCATATCCACATCTTACTTTTTTGTCTGGCTCTGGAGTAGTTGCTGGGTGTGTGTGCACACGTGGGTGTGCATGTGTTGTCCATAACAAACAAAAAGGAAGTAAATGCAATCCTAAAATACAAAATTTGAGAAATTACAGCCATGGAAAGGAATAGTAAATTCTTTTGTTGGTTAAGGGCAGAATGCTAAGAAATTTGGAAAATACCAGTGACTTAGTTAAAATTCCCTAAAAACAGACTATGAGATGTGTATTAATGTGCAAGTGATTTACTAAGGAAAGTGCTCCCAGCAGAGACCAGTAAGAGAGTGGGGGGAAGTAAGACATAGAAAGAGAATCTAAGCAAGAGTCGGATTCCAAGTGATTCTAATTCAGTTTGCTCACCTTCAGGCAATGGAATTGAGCTTTCACATACTGGTATCAGTCCATCACGGCCTATGAGCTGCCTCGAGGGAGGTAAATAAACTCTCAGCTACTTTCATCTTTCTGGAATTTCCAAGGGTAGTCTCTTGGTCTATGAATGGCCCTAAAAAAGAGCACCAGCAAATAGAAAAGAAAAATTCAGTCCATGAGATTGCTCTTACCCCTGGGCATTAGCATAAATTTAATATGTTTCAGGCACTTGTGTTGGTCATAAGACAAAGAAATATGTAAACAAGAATGTGTGGGATAAGGCAAATGCATGCGTAATAAAAATGGATACATCTATTCATTCTCAGAGATAGGTAAGAGTGAACAAGCCTGGAAAAGTAATTACATTCCCTGGTTTGGGGTTTAGCAAGGAAAAAACAAAGGCACTTTAGTCTAAAAGTTGATACTCTTGGTTTTTCCAAAGAAATAGTTATCAAACCTGTGAGTTTTGTAGGAAAGAAATGGTAACCCTTTACAAAGCCATTAGAAACAAAGCACATAGAAGCTAAGAATAGATGTGCAGACTCTATAAAAAGGATCCAAGGGGATCTAGGCAGGGCATTAACAAATGCTCAAAACAACTCTCAGATTTGGAGAGAAGCAGACGAGGCTGTTCAATAGGCATCTGGGGTGCTGGAGAGGTGCTGGCAAAATCTGCAAAAGTGAAGCTCCTCTGTTCTACAGAACCTTCTCAGAGAAGGAAGACATGACTCCAGTTGTTCAACATTTATCTCTGTGCATCTTGGGAGAAAAACAGAAAGAAAAAGTAAGATAATCATGATATAATAATTACCCCAATAATAGAAACTTTATGGAACTTAAGACAGAAAAAGGAAATGCTGAAGAGGCCAAAGAACTCATATGAACCTACCCTCCCACCTGGGCTGTGGATGCTAAGGGTCTGCTGAGAACTTCATGGTTACAGACACGTGGAAAGTTCAGAAGCAACTGCTCTGAAGAGATAGGTGCAGTGAAGGAACATACCACAGGCAGCTGAGAATCAGCCCAACAGTGGGATTCTATCATATCTATTAATGTTACACGCAGGATAGGAGTAAGGCATTTTCTTACAAAATTAATGTAAATGGCTGTATATGTATAACCATTTGAAATGAAAGATGAGACACTTAAAAATTATGATGTAAGGGCCCAGTGGAAAATTAACGGGGAAGGTAATGAAGTTTGAATTTCAGGGCCCTTACTTGTTTGGTCTCATTCAGTTTCCTAGGAGGGCCCTCAGCAATGTGTTCCCATAGTTATATAGTTTTGTTACATTGGTAAAAATAGGATACTTTTATTCCATAAGTTGAGAACGGTATCTCAATGATTAATTTTACTTCCCTTCTACCACCTACCCTTTCTGACTGGTAACACTGAAACGAGCAGGCACATTTTAGGATCTGCTAAGGGACCATAGGACTGGGACACGTTTTGTTTGCATTTATTAGGATCTAGTCATATGAATTGCAGCCAGGTCCCTGTATAGTTAAGTTACTGTCATCCACTCTGGTATAAGAATAGCTTCCAGAAAAACTCCTGCCTAGCGGAAATAAGGGAGTGTGTGATTCACGGGGGGAGAAACAATATTTGAAATGTTTGGGGTCAAGAGCTGATATATGAAAATGTCAGATCATTAAACTGACAAAGTTGTAAATGAAGAATTTGTTTCACATCTACTTCTTGTTAAAACTATCAACAATAAAAGTTAATTTAAATCACTCATGCTAAAGAAATGTCAAATGATATTTTCTTCTTTCTAAAATATTGGAAAATAGTCATTATATAACAAGGTGATCAAAAAGTGCTTATCAAAAGTAGGGAATCTATATTATAGAAGTATGTTAGGCAGTTAATAGGAAAAAGTTATATTTCTTGATTTTGTGATACTTTTGTTTTTTTGGCCTTTTTAGTATTAGATTTGTTCAATTTCTTTTTTTGACTCTCTCTCTCTCTCTCTCTATATATATATATATATATATATATATATATATAATATATATATAATTTTATAATTTTCAATACACAACTATGTATTTCCAAGTTTGGATGTGACCTTGGTAGCACCTTGATAGGAAGAAAATACCTTAATAAAACAATACAACAAGTAAGAACAGGACAAAACATTTAAATACAGCATTTTTGAAACAGAGAAGTCAATATTATAAAAAGATCAATTTAACTTCAATTTAGCTATAAATTAATATCTCAACTAAAGTACAATAATTTTTAATTCAATAAAAATAAATTAAAATTATGTTTGAAAATTAAATATGAAGTCATCCAGGGACATTATAATCACTCCTTCAGGCATGGCTAGATCTAGGACCTCAGTGGACCTCATACGAACTATTATTTTTCTCCATTTTTCATATATGTTTTTGTACATATTTATTTAACTTTAATTCTAATTATGCCTCCTGTGTTTCAAGAAGACAGTCTTAATCAATTCCAGCAAAAATTATTCAAACTGCTCCTGATTTCAGCAGACTAAACTCTTCTAATGCCAATATATCATATCTCAGAGAAGACTCTGATTGATTTCAATTCAATCCCCCCACATCTGAAAGAAATCATGGTCAAGGGTTCAAATATGCTAAGTGGCTGACTTGGCTCACTACTCACCTTTGTGTTGAAGATGGGTGGACCACGAGTGACATGCCAGTGCAGAAATGAAGGTGACATTCTGATTGGGTTGCTTGAGTCACAGCTCGCCACGTGTTGTATGTGTGGTGCTATGAGTGACCTTCCAACACGGTGTTGGTGCGACAGATTTGCTAGAGACAAAAATGCCAGATAGACAAAGAACAGAAACTATTTCATTGAAGCTAAAGTGCCATCAATGATAAGAAACATTTTTTATGTAATACTAACAAAGAAAAATTGCTGCCAGTGAACTATGTTAAATTTTCTCATGACTTATACTTTATTTTGTGTTTACTGAGATACTTTAGGCATGATAATGTTACACTTCCATTTACATTACAAAGAAAATATAGGTAAAATATATTGGTTAAAGTGCCATTAAAATATTTTTGCATTCTGTGTCCAGTCTTCTGAAACTCGTCAGCTGTGTGTGCGGCATATATGGGTGTGTTTCTTCACCGTATTCTTTCTGCAAGTGAGGGCTGTGGTGCCGCCGCATTTCCTTAAAGAGTGCCCCTCCCCCCCGTGTATCTGGATGTTCTCCCAAGTTTTTAAAAATCATTCATTCTGCAACTTTTGATGCAATGTGCTGGTAAAAAAAAAGCACTTTATAACTCCCACTTGAATAACAACAATTGAAAGATTAATCTCAAATTCAGAAATGTTAAAAAAAATGACAAATTTTGAATTTTAGTGTCCATAAACATATTATATCAATTAAATACAAACTATGTAAGTGATTGTTCTTTGGTTGTCTTGATGTATTTTGTTCTAGTAAATAGTTAAAAATATATATGTGTGCATATATATCCTTTTGTTAACATTTCCACTAAATTTATTTTCCTGTAGGTTATTTCTTACCCTTAAAGCTTTCAGAAATCTAATTCTAATAATTGGGTAGAGATTATTTAAGTGGTACATAATATATATATGTTATTGGTTTCAGAGAGAGGAAGAGAGAGGGGGAGAGAGAGAGAAACATCAATAATGAGAGAGTCATTGATCAGCTGCCCACTGCCCGACCCCAGCTGGGGATCGATCCCACAACCCGGGCATGTGCCCTGACCAGGCATCAAACCATGACTTCCTGGTTCATAGGTCAAATGCTCAACCACAGAGCCATGCCAGCCGGGCAATATATATATATATATTTTATTTTATGTTGTTTTTGTTTTGTTTTCCTTTTTTTTAAAGTGATAAATAATATTGAACTGATACAATCTATCAGAACATAAGCTAATAAATTACCAGACTCTAACATTGTACTTTTAAAACATTTAGCTACAGTGAACATTGTTATATTCTTTCCCGTATGAATTCTGACAAATTGATTTACATCCTGAAGTAGGCAGAAAAATGTCCCTCCAAATATGTCTACATCCTAATCCCTGGAACCTGTTCATATGTTATGGTACCTGGGAAATTAAGGTTGCAGATGAAAATAAAGTTAATCAGCTGAATTTGAAATGTGGAGATTCTCCTTAATTATCTGAGTGTGTCCCCATCTAATTAAAATGATCCTTCTAAGTGACCAAGGGAGACAGGACAGTCAGTGTCAGATTGATGCAGTATAAGCCCTGGCCGGCGTGGCTCAGCAGGTGAGCATCGACCTGGGATCCAGGCCATCAGGGTTCGTTCAAATTCCCGGTCAGGGCACAGGCCCGGGTTGCGGGCTCCATCCCCAGCAGGGGGCGTGCAGGAGGCGGCCGATCCATGACTCTCTCATCATTGATGCTTCTATCTCTTTCTCCCTCTCCCTTCCTCTCTCTGAAATCAATAAAGATATATTAAGAAAGAAAAAAAAAGATTGATGCAGTATAAAAAGGACTCATCTGGTCCTTGCTGGCTTTGATGTTGGAAAAAGACCACTAGGCAAGGAATGCAGTAGTAGCCTTTAGAAGGTGGATCAGGTAAGAAAACAGGCTGTCTCCTAGAGCTTCTGGAAGGCATATAGCCATGGCCATGCCTTGATTTTATTCTAGAGAGATCAGCTCAGATTTCTGACCTTCAGAATTATAAGATAATAAATTTATGTTGTTGAAATCCACTAATTCTATAAACATTTGCTATAGCAGAAATAGAAAATAATGTAATTTCTTAGCTAACTCTTCCTATTTTCAAAAAGAATGGTAATAATTAGTGGACATCTATATTCATAAAATCAAGATTTTTTTTTTAAATCTTATATTTCTAGAAAAATACCGCAATGTAACAAGAACTAGTAAGCATGGCTTGATTTTTCCTCTAAGATTTTAAAGGAAAAAGCCTATCTTAATCTTGGACTAACAAGAGTCATTATTATGATTGAAAGGGAGGGAAACACTCAAATCTTCCTGTGAGTATCCTTGATTGGATAAATCACAGGTTGGTTAATCTGTCAGCCTACCTTTCCAGAGAATCAAGGGTCTTATTACCAAGAATCTGTTCAGAAAGAACCATTGCCGGTAATCAAATACAAGACACTTTCTGACAGTGGTCATTAATAATAAGGATTTATTTATTGGCCTGTAAAATTGCCAGAGTATGTGTTTCCCATTGCAATGCTATCTTTAAATGGACAAACACAAAAACTACTCATCACAAAGAGTGTCATCAAACATCATAAAATTTGTAATAATTTGTTGGATAACTGTCCACTATTCTTAAAAACAAATTTAACTTGTATCCTCCAGCTTACAAAAAAAAAAAAAAAAGTGACATGGGGCTAAGAGTAAAGAAATTTGTCATTCTTTCCCCAAAAGTTTCATTTCATATCTTGTCAAAGCTGCCAGAAATATGCTAAGCAACAGAAATAGTTAATTCAACACAAGAAAGCAATCTTCTCACTGGAAATTAACATCTACTTCTCTCATTAGCAGTTCTGTCTCATCATGATGATATGCGCTACTCTCAGACTCAAAGATAATGTGAGACCCGCCATAATTAGCTCATATACTCTAAAATGTTCACTGGCCAACTGCAACAATAAATAGCAATATAAATCCTACAAACAGGGTAAGAGTTAAGGGTTAGGAAGGTGGGTTTAGGGAAAAAATATGCAGATGTGTATGCTTCCTGGCAAATGTTTCTGTAGTTTCATCCAAAATGCAGTCCTGCACCCTACCTTTCCCTCCTGCCCTGTTTCCCCCTCATTAAGCAATCACTCAACAGCAAAGACTAATAAAGCAGAACCTTTTGATGAACTCTAGATTTCTGTGAAATGCCTCTGGCATTTTCTCAGTAGCCAGTTACTATAACAATTGTAGAGTCATAGTGAGCAATCTTCAAGGGGCTAAAATGGGTAATTATTTCTTTTTATTATTATTATAGTAGGTCAATTAAGGGAAATATAGGGCTGTAACTTTCACAGATTTACTATAAAATCTTGTGGAAGGTCACTTTGCTTTATCTTATGCAGAAATTCATTGGGAATATCATAATCTATTATGGTACAGGTAATAAGAGGCGTCTAGCAGGAAATTGTTTCATTAAAAAGCCTTTAAAATGTTGGGGGGTGGGGGAAGGTAAGCTGTTATGTGGTGAAATAGCCTGTGTAATATTGCAAAAAAACAGGCACAAATGTAATATCTGAATACTATTTAAGTCAGATTTAAATATATATGTATATACATATATACACACATATATACCAATTAGATGTGTGTTTGGACATTTTTTAATCGCCCTAAATCAATTGGGATTGCTTAATAGACAGATTAAAACTCTAAGCAACAATGTTATTTAGCAGAAGCATGACTTTGCCACCCTTCCTAACATAGTCTGTGGCACAGGCCCATCACTCCATAAATATCGATTTAATTACCAAATTCTTCTGTCTGCATAATTTCAGTTTTGTTACTTAAATTCTTCACTCTGCCTTTAAGAAAACATTACTTTTTTCCTTTGATGTGTTGTGTTACTGATAGTCCAATGTTGCCATGCAATAATGAGGGACTTAATTCCCAGGACCCAGAGAAGCTTGCCTTCCTGAGGCAACAGTTCTTGTACGCACCACAGGTTTTCCTCCATCTCCTCCTATTACCATTCTGCTTCCTCAAAATCAACCAGCCATGTGTTCCATTTCCACAAAACAGTTTTTATGATAGGTGGAAAGCTATCTAATTCCATATCCTATTCCAGGTTTTATTAGTGGTTGATAACAGCTTAAAATTCCACCCCTTCCTGGGAAATATCTAGGTAAATAATACCAGAGCTCTGCTAGATACATGATGATAATAATAGAAGTAATAGTAGAAATAATAGCTTAAAATTATGGAGCACTTATTCCCAAGCACTCTGCTAAGGACTTTGTTATTATTCTAACCTGTATCTCTCATATCTCCATACAAAAGAGTCACTTTTATTCACTCTATCAGTCTTACAGAAGAAAAAAAAACCCAGAGACTCAGATAGTTTCAGCAATTTGTTAAAAATCACCCAGTTTGAGCATATTGGTCTCAGAGTGAGAACCCAAACACCTGATTCCAGAGCTTTAGAATTTAACCACCATGTTATATTTAATTGGATATGTCTATTGCCTGGTCAATCTGGTGATGGAGATTCTAAGACAGGCAGATTTTTAACATAAAATCATGCCATATGTTACATTGGGTATTATCCAGTAGATTCAGCTGAAGCTCAATATTCAATAACTTTTAACTTTTGTTATTAATTGTAAATGAGCCAAGATATTTGTTCAGAATCAGTTATACAAGAAAATGCTCTCTGTTACTTTAAAATTAGTTCAACCAAAACACACTGCACGCAATAGATAATCCACAGTTAATGGTCAGTATTATGATCCAGTTACTTGCAGATTCAGATTTCCTAACATTCGTCCAGTTTTTTTATTTTAAAAATAACTTACCTTTCTATTCAGCTAGGCAATGTGTGGAAAAGCATTTTGCAACTCCATTTCTCAGGTCTTTCCTCCTGCTGGAAGCCTAGTTTTTAGGTGCATATGTGAAATGTTGGACTTGATTCTCATTATCACCTGCTAATTACCTACTGTGAAGAAGTGATACCTGATAACGACACATTGTAAAACATTGATCAAAGCTTTCCTTGGCACATGGAAGTGACAGTGTGAACATTTCTGTTTTTTAGTGATTAGGTTGTCACCAAAAGGAGAACATTTTAGGGCCAGCTTATTTCATGAAATCTCCATTGCTTCTCCATATGGAGGGGAGGAATATATATATATATATGTGTGTGTGTATATATATAAATTATTTTCACCAATAATTGTTTTGTATCTATAAGAGGACAAGGGAAAGAAATCATCTTCATATGGAATCACTAACAGTATGAAGTATTTACATAGCCATAGCCATAGCCTTGGAAAAGCTGTACAGTTTAAAAGATTATCAGACCCTCTCCGCAAGGTACTCATACTTATTGCATGTTACATATATTTATGCATTATATATATATATATATATATATATATATATATATATATATACAAGTTTGTGCCAAAGGCTGTTTTATTGGAGCATGCATTCCTATCTTATGGGTATTAGACTCCAAAGCTAATAGCAACTATAGAAAATTCCACTCTGCTTTTAAAATTAAAAAGATAGAGTACAATAAATTTAGATCAAAATGTAAAGACTTGTACATTATTTTACTTGAAAGTATGGCAATAAAACCATACCTAAAACTGAATTGAGAGTTTAGGGTGGTGAATCTTACCTTGGCTAAAATTCACTCTTAGGTATAACATGGTGGTTAAATTCTAAAGCTCTGGTATCAAAAGTTCGACTTCTCATTCTGAAGCCTACATTCTCAAACTGGGTGATCTGGGGCAAATTGTTTAAACTACCTGAGCTTCTCTTGTTTTCCCTGTGAGACTGATGGAGTGAATAAAAATGAATCTTTTATAAGGAGATATGAGATTACACATATAAATAAAATCATATAATATTTATATTTCTCTGACTGGCTTATTTCATTTAGCGTAATACTCTCCAGGCACATCCATGCTGTTGCAAAAGGTAAGATTTCCTTCTTTTTTTATGGCTGAGTAGTATTCGATTATGTATCTGTTCCACAGCTTTTTTATCCACTCAGATACTGATGGACACTTGGGCTACTTAAAAACAACACTGCAATAAACATAGAGGTGCATATATTCTTTCAAATTAGTGTTTCACGTTTCTTTGGATATATTCCAAGAAGTGGAATCGCTGGGTCATAGGCAATTCCATCCTTAATTTTTTTGAAGAAACTCTATACTGTTTTCCAAGGTGGCTGCACCAATCTGCATTCCCACCAACAGTGTATGGGGGTTCTTTTTTCTCCACATCCTTGCCAACATTTGTTGTTTGTAATTTATTGATGATAGCCATTGTGACAGGTATGAGGTGATATCTCATAGTAGCTTTAATTTTCATTTCTCTGATGATTAGTTATGTCAGGCATCTTTTCATATATCATCTATCTGTACGTTCTCTTTGGAGAAGTGTCTATTCAAGTCCTTTGCTCATTTTTTTTAATTGGGTTATTTTTTTTTTTTTTTTTTTGGTGTTGAGTTGGATAAGTTCTTTATAAATTTTTCATATTAACCCTTTATCAGATATATCATTGGTGAACATGTTCTCACATTCAGTGTGTTGTCTTTTCATTTTATTGATAGTTTCTTTTGCTGTGCAAAAACTGTTTCATTTAATGTAGTCCCATCTATTTATGTTTTCCTCTGTTTCCCTTGCCCATGGAAATATGTCAGAAAAAATATGGCTAACAGAAATGTCTGACATCTTACTGCCAATGTTTACTTCTAGGGTTTTTATGGTTTCAAGTCTTACATTTAAGTATTTAACCCTCTGAGTTTAGTCTTGTGTATGGTGTAGGAAGTTGGTCTAATTTCATTTTTTGCACTTGTTTAATTTTTCCAACACCATTTATTGAATAGCCTATTTTTACCCTATTGTATGTTCTTGCCTCCTTTGTTAAATATTAATTAACCATAAAGGTATGGGTTTATTTGGGGGGTCCTCTATTCTGTTCCAATGATTTACATGTCTGTTTTTATACCAGTACCATCCTGTTTTTATTATTGTGACCTTGCAGTATAGTTTGATATCAGGTAGCATGATTCTTCCAACTTTGTTCTTCTTTCTCAATATTGCTGTGGCTATTCTGGGTCTTTTGTGTTTCCATATAAGTTTTTGGAATATTTGTTCTAGTTCTATGAAATGTGCCATTGGTACCTTGATAAGAATTGCATTGAATCTGTAGATTTCTTTGGGTAGTATGGACATTTTAATGATGTTAATTCTTCCTATCTATGAACATGGTATATGCTTCCACTTATTTGTATCTCCTTCAATTTCTTTCTTCAGTGTCTCATAAATTTCTGAGTACAGGTTTAATGAACAAAATAAAGTAACAAACAAAATATAAACAGACTCAGAGATATAGAAAACAGACTTATAGTTGTTAGAGGGGAAGGAGGTTTGGAGATTGGGTGGAAATGTAAAGGAATTAAGCAAAAAAAAAACAAAACAAAAAAACAAACAAAAACAACCTTATAGACACAAGCAACAGTATGGTGATTACCACAGGAGAATATGAGTGGGGTGGGGGGGATAGAAGAGAATATAGGGGTGATGCATGGTGATGGAAGGAGACTTGACTTTGAGTGGTGAGCACACAATACAATGTACAGATGATGCATTATAGAATTGTTCACCTGAAACTTATATAATTTTACTAACCAATGTCACCCCAATAAATTCAATGAAAATTAAAAAAACCACACACACATAAGGAGATATGAGAAATAAAGGTGAGCATAAAAGTGGAGCCTTTAGTAGCATTCTTAGGAATAAGGGCTCCATAATATTTAGCTATTTTTTTATTATTATTACTTCTATGTTTACTATTGTACTATATTTGGAAACAAACACACAAAAGTGTATTGATGTTTCTAAAGTTTATCACAAGTTTATTATATTTTAGTCTTATGAATTATCCATTTACTTAAAACATAGCTGCTTCAAGAATAACTATTGAGCCCAGCCGGGCGTGGCTCAGCGGTTGAGCATCGACCTAGGATCCAGGAGATCGAGGTTCGATTCCCGGGCAGAGCACATGCCCAGGTTGCGGGCTCAACCAATGACTCTCTCATCATTGGTGTTTCTATCTCTCTCTCCCTCTGCTGCCCTCTCTCTGAAATCAATAAAGATATATAAAAAATTTTAAAAAAGAAAAAAAAGAATAACTATTGAAAAACAAAAAAGAAATCACTAAAATTTCTATTTTTTCTCAATATGGAAATTACTGATATGCTGGAATAAGCATCAACCCTAAACTATAATAAATATCAAAGTTATCTGAATGAAAAAATAAAACAAAACAAATTTCTTTCTTCCAGACCCAGGCTGGGAATCATTGGCTACCAGTACACTCCTGCCATCGCATGGATAAACATTTATTGGAGGATCAGTCACACTAAAGCTATGTTTCTCAACCTGGGGAGCTTTTACAAAGAGAAAATATCAGGGCCCTTAAAGAAAATGTTGAGGGGGAAATGCTAGTGAAGTGTAGATATTTGTACTTTTTAAACATTTCCCAGGTGTTTGTTCCATGGAAACATCTGAAATATATTATTTTGCTTTTGCATTTCTCTCTAAGTTTGATTCTTTCCTGGAAGGTAATTTTTTTCTCATCTCATTTAAGACTAATGCAAGGAAACATTCTCTCTTTCCTTATATATTTCCTCATTTTCCCAGCCAGGAGTCAGTTTCTCTTGATGGTGTCTCCCTCTTTCAATGTCTGTGACCACTCACAAGTTTCACACATCTAGGTACATCAACCTCTCTCCTGTCCAAACGGATCTAAATCAGTGATTCTCAATTGTTCCAATACTATAACATGTATCAACATAAAAAGCTTATTAAATGTCAGGTTGATTGGTTTCTCAACCTGGACTCCTGATTCAGTAGGTTTGAGATAGCAACTGAGAATTTGAATTTCTAACAACAGAAGGGATGCTAATGCTACTGGTCCAAGATCCCACTTCAAGAATTACTGCTTCAGACTATCCGAGCATTTCCCCAAGACAGGAGGACCATCATACAGCTTTAAACAATCTCTTTGTTAACTGAATTTTCAGATTTTAGGCTTTGCTTTAAGTTGAAATAGCATGGATGCTTAAAGTTGTAAAATTTAAAAATCGCAACAAATCAAACAAGAATGATTGGATTAAATTTAGGCTTGTTTTATCAATGTAACCTTAAGCCAAATATACTTCTTTGTGTATTTATTGAGTATAATAAGTCATATCTGGTAATAGTAATCTGTTTTAAATCTATTTTTTACTTTATGAAACAATGTCAGTAGTATCATTTTAAATATTTTCAGTAATAATTCCTTAAAAACTATAGACTTCCTGAACAGGAACTTAAGTTCTTATTCTAAAATAAGTCAATTTATATCGACATGTAAGCATTCTTTAAACATCTCCTTTTTCTAAGACCCTGGCCAAGGCATTGGTGTTATATATCAGGAACATATTTTTAAAGCAAACTATACAGATTATTGTTTTGTGAAGGCATATTTCAGTGCATTAATAAACTTGGTGTTTTGGGAATGAAATCACCGTAGATATCAATTAGTTTAAGAAACCTGAATTAGAAATTAAATTATTTGAGTCTTGGACTTGTTGCCTATCTACTTATCTTAGGGTAATTTTTAACCAATCTAAACCTCCTTTTACTTGTTTATAAAAATGATATTTTTGTCAATGGATGAATAAGTGAACAAATGTATACACAAAATAAGGTTTATATGCACAATGGGATATTATTCAGATTTAAAAAGAAATCTTGTCACATGCTACAGCATGAATATAAAATAAGGACATTGTGCTAAGTAAAATAAACCAGTCACAAAAAGACAAATACTATGTGATCCCACTTACATGAGTTACCTAAAGTAGTCAAATTCATAGAAACAAAAAGTAGAATGGTGGTTATCCGGGTTTAGGGGAGGGGAAAATGGGAATTGCTGTTTCATGGGTATAGAGTTTCAGACTTGCAAGGTGAATAACATTTGGAGATATGTTTCACAACAATGTGAATATATTTAACAGATACTTAACAGTAAACTTAAAAATGCTTAAGATGATAAATTTTATGTAATGAGTTTTGACCTCAATAAAAATGATATCTTTGTAAGAAAGAGGATGTGTGTGTATACACATGTATCAACATAATTGTCACGTAACGGAAGTTCCATGAAACAATGGGATACTGGCTAGAATAGAATAAATTAATAGAATAAAGGTTTTCCCCAATCAATGTGTGAAAGAACTAAGATTAGAGCTCTCCTGCTACTCAGTCAGATAAATGACCTTTCTATTAAATCTTGGGAGACAGTGAGGGATATAAAAAGTTGGGCATCCGGAACAAGAAGCCAGTGTATGGGACACTGCGACATACACCCAAATCCCTTATCAAAAGACCGATGCCTTTGCTGTCAGCCCCTCCATGGATCGTCTCAGCTTCCAAGAGCCCTCCTCCCACAGGTCACACATCTCCTGTGGATGCCTACATCCAAAGAGTGAAAAAGTAAGAAGAAGAAAAGCCTGGCCACGTAAGCCCAGTAGAGAAAAATTCTAGTGTCGTTTTAGCTTTGGAACTACTTGCGGGGTCAGCTAAGGCTGGAACTGGCCGTCTTGTAATTGCACTCCTCTGTTTGCTAACTCTACTTCCTCCACTGTTCTTCCACAGGCATTGATTCCAAGGACACTCCCTATGATCGTCACTGAACTTCGTTATAGAGTCAGCTTTATTTTCTCCCTGGAATTTAATTTAATTTAATTTAAAAAATATTTAATGTTGACATTATTGCAGGAGTCCCCCTCTCCCCTTTATGCACCAATAATGAACTCTCAGAAAGAGAACTTAAGAAAACAATCCCATTTACTATTGCAACAAAAATTTTAAAAAATAAGGTACCTAGGAATAGAATATATAGAAAGTCAGCTTTTAAAAGAACTCACCCTCCACCATCAAGATACTAACAGTACCAAGAGTCTCAGCAGGAGCAGCGAGAGTTTCATAAATTCTATATGTTGACTATCAACCATAAGATATATTCTGTGCTCAATTATTTCCATCTGACTTTCTTCAAAACAGGTCAAATAATTTTTATAACCCCATTTTGCCAATCAGAACACAAAGGCTCAAAGAAATTAATACATTTAGACAAATTTAAATGGAGAGAGGAGTGAAGGAAGAGACGCGCTGAGAAAGAATGTACTATTAATTCACTAGGCAAAGGCTTTTCTGGAGAGCCCGTCTGTCAGCCCCCAAGCTGTTTCCTCTAACTCCGCCTTTGTTGGAATGCTTAGTTGTTGTATATTATTTTGACTAGACTGCAAGCTACAAGAATGAAGTAGCAGTAACCTTGACTTTTTGCTCACTTTCATATTCCTAATACATGAAAGAGTGCCAGAAACATAACAGTAACTCAATCAATTAAATATCAGGGATGTGTCCTCTGCATGGGATAAAAATAATAAACAAACAATTACACCTGAGTCCCAGACCTCCATGAACTCACAGTATAGAGTGAGTGATCAACCACCAGCAATTTCAGCATCAATTGGGTGCTCTGTTAAGAGTTACAGTTTTAGTATTTAATACATTTCTGTGTGTAATAATTCTGGATAATTAGATATTTTGCAATATATTTACAGACACAAACACATGCTTTGCTCCATGTGTTATTACATGATATAGTTATCCAAACCACTAATTTTGAAAATATTGACAAACTATGATACCAGTAGAATGAAACAATTGCGCTGTAAAGTTTATGTTTATCTTCTCCTTAGCTCTTTACTTATTTATTTTATTTAGGAAGGTATATTATGTACCAGCAATTCACACAATTAGGGACATGTAAACTTATTCTTAACATTTTAAGTGTTGTTCTTATTGACAGAAAACACAAATAAGTTATTCCTCTTTCTCTTTAAGTAGACATAAGAAACATCATGTCTTCTGACTGCAAAACAAAAATAAAAAATTCTGAATTATTTGTTTTATGCATATTTTTACAGAAGCATGAAATACAGAGGTCTACCAAATACAGACATAACAAACCCATTCTATTGCAATCCATCCTGCTCCCTTTCAATTGCGTAGCAACTAGATCTTTCAAAGATCATCTTAGGGGCAATATATCTAAATTATTCTAGAAGCTACTTTTTCAGCTAAGATCAAAGTTTAATTCATTCTGCAGTATAAACACAAACACACATATCGGGAGATAAATACTTCTTATATTATCTCTCAAGATTTTCATTTTTCAATGCAGCCATCAGAATTTATCTCCACATCGTTATAACAGTAAATTATATCTTTCAGCACGTGTCCAACCAAAACAACCAGGAAGCTTAAAAAAGACATGATTTACTGGCATATGGGCATAAAACTAATTTAGAAAGTTTATTTGTTTTAAATAAAAATAAAACTCAGATAAATATAACATCTCTTGGAGTTATGTGATATTAGAGCAGTAATTTTCCTTCAGGGTAATCTGGTGAGAGTATTGATTAATCGATTCAACCAAGTGGACCAGCTATTCAATGGCAGAGCTATACCGAAAATTTGGTCTTTAAACTTGTAGCCCTCTGCATTTTCACTCACATCATGCTGCTTCTACAACTATTTATTTCATTCTACTACCCAAATTCCTGAGATATTTGGAAAAATATTTATCTTCTATACTTTAATGAAAAATAAAATGAGTACTTTTGAGATAGATTATTAAAAGCAGTAAAAAATACTATACTGAACAATTTTTCTAATGGGCAGTTTACATTCTGCTTCGTCTTCCCTAACTAGCAGCAAGCACATTGAGAATTTATATAAGACCATAACTTCACCCTCTAAGAACTTCTAAAATTATGTGATTGTCTGATTTTTGCCATCAACCTGCAGGACCATATATGATTTTTAGGCGAGTTTTATATAGTACTGAAATCACAAAAGAAAGCCATCAATATACTTATTTATATTAATTTATTTTTTCTTTTTACACAAAGATGTGTTCTCCATTGTCCCATGAATGCTTACATAAATAAGAAATATTGGAAGCTTTGCATTCTTTTAGATTAAAAAATTTAGTTTGCATGTTTGGAACTAATACTTTTAGACTCTTTGATTAGTTTCTTACAATTTATAGGGATTGATATCTTGAACCAAACAAGATACTATGGTATCTTAAACATTGTTCACTGAGAAGTGATCTTTCAAAAACCTGTTATCCTCCCTACTGAGCTGGGAAAACTATTTCCAGCACTGAACTGAACAGTGAAGGTGGGTTGATGGATTTTTTGGAATGTGGTCTTATTTCCAAAACATTGGATCAGTTTAAGATCATTGGAGACTGTAGATTTTTGCTCTATAACATAATAGTTTAAAAATGCACCTTATTTCATTGTAAATATCTGATTTAAGGTACATTCACAATGCAATGTGAAGAAAAGCGGACCCATTAATAATTGTGTTAAACCATCCTGCTCTATGAATTTAGAGACAGTTTTAATAATTTTCTAAGTTTTCTGAATTGATTGTTTCTTAAAAATATGATACATACAAATGGATTAATTACTTATAGTAGTAGAAATCTAGAAAAGATGTTAGCACATGTTTGGAAGAATATGAAATGTCCTTATACACAAAATCTATAAAGTAGAGATAGCCAAAAGAATCTTCATTACTAATGCCTTGAGAAAAATCAAAGTTAATATTTTGTTTCATAGATCAAGAATTTTTCTAATTATATTTTAATGAACAATGAATATTATGCTTTATACTGTTTTATGACAATATTTTTTCTCTTAAAAATTGATTGACATAAAATGTGCAACACCAAGAGTGATCCCTCATGTTTTTTTTTGTTTGTTTGTTTTTTAAATATATCTTTATTGATTTCGGAGAGAGGAAAGGAGAGGGAGAGAGAGAGAGAGAAATATCAATGATGAGAGAGCCATGGATCGGCTGCCTAGCCCGCAACCCGGGCATGTGCCCTGACCGGGAATCGAACCCCGATCACCTGGATCTCAGGGCCATGCTCAACCGCTGAGCCACGCCCGGCCGGGCGTAATCCCTCATGTAAACTACGGATGTGGGGTGATGATGCTACTGGGTGATAATGATTGACAAGGTTAATGTAGGTTCATCTATTGTGACAAATGTACCACTGAGTATTTAGATAGTGGGGGAACATGGAGTATATGGGAATTCTCTGCACTTTTCACTCAATATTGCTTTGAACCCAAAACTTTCCTCAAAAATAAAGTCTAGCTGAACATATATATTTATACACTTAATAGAAATCATCTTGTGTTTAATAAATATATATTGTCTAATTATTATAACATTTAACTGTTTAGTTTATTGAAAAACATTTATTTTTATTTGCGTGCATATGTGAATCACAGTAATAAATATACCTACACTTAACATAAATTTCCAGATATAGAACTGTTGAGTCAGGAACTGTTCATTGCTTTACTCTTTCTATAATGTTTAGTCTTTGTTCATTTTTTATCAATTTAAGACATAGCTCATGGCTATGTTAACTTGCACTGTTATGGTTATTTATGAGACTGACCTTTATTTAATTTATTCATTTTTTTAATTCTTTCAAATTAAATTTCTAGCTCTAATAAACAACTGGTGTTATACTAGTTCCTGTATATCCAGCCACCAACAAAAGCAACATAAACTACTGTCCTTATGGAACTTATATTATAAAAAGGGGAAATGATTAACAAAAGGAATAAGCAAAATATATAATATGTAGTGACTGATAAGTGCAAAAGAGAAAAACGTATCATGGGAAATTTTTGGATGTGCGTGGTCATTGAAATTTTACATGGGATTGTTATAGAAGACTCAGAGAGAATATAGCATTTGAACGGAGATTTAAAGGGCCTGGTAGTTTGATTCAGGGCAATAATGCCAAAAGTGGTGAGAAGTGTTTATATTTTGGTATGCTTCAAGGTAGAGCAATGAGGTTTGTTGATATGCAAATAAAGATATAAGAAGGGAAAGAGAGGAATCAAGGATAACCCCAAAGTTATTTGATCCAAGCAACTGGAAGAATTGTTATCATTGGTTTAATAAAAAGGAATGTGGTAAGAGCAGGTATGGGAAGAAAAAATTGAATTTATGGTATTACATTCTAATGCCTATTAGGTATGAAATAGAAATGTAAGCAAGTCAGTTAAATATGAGTCTGAAAGTCAGTGGGAAGTGGTCTAGACTGAAGATATGCACATGGAGATCTTTAGTGTATCCACAGCAATTAAAGCCATGAGCCTATATATAAAAACATAAAGGAAATGAACATAGGTAAAGGTGAGAAGAGGGGCTATGACTGAGTCCTCAGATACCCCCAACATTTGGAGGTTGGAAAGATATTAAAGGCCACTGAGAAATAGCAAAGTAAGACAGCCAAGAAAGTGTGACATGGAAGAATAATAAAGGTAGTGTTTTATGAATGAGGGAATGATCAACTGGATCACATGCTGCCAGTAGGTCAAATCAAATAAAATTTGAGAATTGACCACTAGACTTAGTGTCAGGATGACATGGATAAGCAATTTCATTGGAGCAATGAAAGCAAAGGACTGACTTGAATAGGTCAAAGAGATAAAGGCAGAAAGGAGCTAGAGAATACTGAGTATGCATATTTCTTTTTAAAAGATTTTCTCCCCTCAGAGTTCCAAAGACAATTATAAATTCACAATTACTATTATAAAAAGGAAAATAAAGAATACACATAAAGCAAAATTCCTCCTGAACGGTCTACTTTTCTAACAGTTGCCCCCTCCCCAGAGGCTATTAATATTAACTCTCAAAATTAATCTTTTAATATAGTATAAATCTAATCAAATTAAATAATAAATTAATTTTAAAATTTAATTGTTGAATTTCCAAAGCTAATATATAAAAATTTAAATTTTTATATATTTAGTATATATATTGCTATTTTATAAAAGTATCTTATTCTTTGTTTCTCTTTCTATTTCTAAGTATATAATTTTATTCTCTATTAATAATGATACATTTACTCATTATAAGGATTAATATTTTTATTTTTGTTTCATGCCTCAAGACTGTAAATGAGAATGAAGACAGAACCTGTCTTTGTTGTAGCTACTGTTTTATTAATTTGTCATTAAGTTATGATGTTGGCAATTGGCTTAATTTATTTATTTCTATAATACAATGATGATGATGATGATGATGACAGCTAACATTATTAAGAAGCCATAACAATATGTCATATACCAATATAAATATTTTACATGCAGTCTTTACATTCATCTTTTTAACAACCTAATGGCATAATGCAGAAACTAAGAGTTTAAAACTGGCCAGGATCATTCAGCTAGTCAGTGGTGGAGATGGAACTCAAAATTAAGTCTGTGTAAATACAAATAGTATGTGATCTTACTTAAATAGCTACTATGCTCTTTATCTAATAATACTTTTAAGGGTCTAAAAATTATTGGAGAGTCAATTCCAAAAGCAGGTACTTTTAAGTACACTAAAATGGTAATGACTCAAAAAGGTTAATAGGTTATTTTTAAAAACAAGAAAAAGATTAAACTTTCCTTTCTTTCCTCACTATTTCTTTTCTATGTTTCTCTGTTTTATCTCTGTCTCACTTAAATTACACACTTCCACAAAATAGAGTTGTAAACCTTTGAGACAGATGAAGTCTATAACCTTAGAGCTGAGTTCATTGCCTTGCTTGTGGGCCATCACACATTTGACCACCACTGTAGTTTGATTACACTACAGGGTCACTTACAAGTTTTGGGTTTGTTTTATTTTTTGTACAAGTTGTTCTTAAGTTCTACTTTTGCAAATATTTAAGTTTTTATATTTTCCTTTATCCTACTAATTTATCATTTTTTTCCATTGGACCAAAATTATATTTATTTATAAACCACTTTTTCCCAGTCCTCTACTGGGCAATTTAAAAAATTATTTGGGCTTTGTATAATTTCCCTAATAGCAATCCTTTTGATGCCTATTGCTTACCTTTAAACTAGTTTGTTTTGAACATTTGCACATGAGGGGCAATGGGGTATCATTCTTAATAGACAGCAGGAGACCCAAGCAGGGCTGACCCAAAGACAGAGCAAACACAAGCACTGGTCTTGAGTTGTAGTACTAAAAGCCTAGGAAAACCAGTTTACTTCCAAAAACAAAAACAAAAATAAGCCATGAAATCTAGCCAGTGATGGAGGAGGTGAGATGAGAGACCATGCGTTTAGGACTTGGACAGAACTGAAGTACAAACAAAGCCACATCAGTATCAGGTATGTGATATTTTTTTTGAAAATTACTTACATTCTGAGTAAAATCTCATGTTTAAAATGAGGACAATTCAACCTTAGTTATAATATTTTGATTAGATATAAATATTAAGTGCTAACAAATATCTGGCACATAGTGTATAGGAAACCATGACTACCTGGTATCTTTTATAATTAACAAGGGTACATGCTTGAAGTAAATTTGCAAGGCACACCGACTGGGATGGAGTTGTGAGACCGTGCCTGGATATGAGAAAGGCTGAGGCTGCCCTGACAGCAGTCCAGAGGCAATGGCCAAGGTCCAGCTGGCGCTCAGCTCCGGGGGATGCTCATGGTCCCTGTGGTACCGTATTGGCTGTGCCTCGCCTGCCTTGGCTGTTGCTCAAGCTTGGTTCTCTAGCTTTCCTATTGATTCTATCTATAGTTCACTTGAAGCCCTTCCAAAAAAGTCCTTTCTGCTTAATTTATTTGTCTTATTTGTAGCTGCAAACCATGACCAACATAAAAATTGGAGTGGCTTCTAAGAAGAGACCTAAAGGGACATAGAGAAATCTGGGCTTTGTTCTCTGGCAAATTTGAGACTGAAGATGGTGAACATCCAATTAGCATTAAAAGATAGAGATTTATAATTCCACAGCACACAATTTGGAATGAACTATCTAATCTATTTCTCTGGTCGCCTGAAAAAAAGTGCCCACTGAAAATAGTCTTTGGGGTCTGAGTGGCAACTGCTATAAACCAGCACGAAGGGCCTGAGGAAAATAAACTGATCGCTTCTATCACACACAATAAGAAAGAGAATGGCAAGATCGGATTCCCAAATTCTCATCTCAATGTAGATTGAAACATAAGCCTCTCCTAGGTTCCTTTTACAGACACCCAAGGAGTCTCAGTAAAAGAAGCTAGCACTTGCCCAGGAGGTCGTCATATTATCCAAGGAAGCAATGCCCCAGCCTCCTAAGATCGCCTATGTGAAATCTAAGACATTTGTGAAGGACTTGAACACTAGTAATTGGAAAAGAGACATATAGGCGAATAGAGACTCAGAGTATCCTCAAACCCAAATCAAGTTATCTTTCTTATCTGAAAAGTTACTCTACCAGTTTAAAGATTCTGTGCCAGCCTTGGCCGACGGAGCTACCTTGAAGACAAAGCCATTTCTCCTCATGCGTGCCACTCTCCGCTCGGCTTTGTCTCTAGCTGGCAAGTCCAGATTCCAGCACTCCCCAGGAGCCGTGTTAAAAACAAACAAACAAAAACTAGAAAGGGAGTTTTTATCTCAAAAATAATTCCATTTCTCTGACGACAGAATTCCATGGGTTGTGTGATTCAGGATGGATTCTGAGGGTGCTGAATCCATGTAAGAACTGAGAAAAAGTTTCAGAGATAGACAAATTTATCGATGTTTTCCCACTGTTGGTAGTGAAGTAGAACTAAAACTCCAGTAGTTTGGAAATAAAAGGTCAGGATTACCAGGGCCAGTGGCAGCAAAACCATCACCAACAATAAGCATTGCTGTTCTAAGCCCGGAGCTCCTGTCGGGCGCCTCTATCCTACATCCTCACTGAACCCAGTTCCCAGCCCTCCCATTGATTCTGTCACCTACTTAATAGACTTCTAAGATATTTCTTTTTGCCATAGGAAACCAGAGTTAGTATCTGACTAGCACAGTAGATATCAATAATATTAAGCTGTTACTAATTCCTGAAAAACTATAGCATAAATATATCATATTATTCTGAATAATAATGAATAAAATTTATTAATGGCAATCAAGAAGCATTTTGAATTTGCTAGTATGTAATTCTCTAATGAATAGATTATAAAGTAGATTGTGCAAAGATATTCAGCCAAGAAAAAATAAATTATTCTATTGCTATTGTTAATCTCTCAACTTTCTTCAGTATTATGGAATTAAATTCAGGATTTATTTGCAGAGTTAAAATTTTTATTATAATTCTTTATGATAGTCAATTTTTCAGAATGAATGCTTTATGATATAAATATAAGACAGTGCCTAGCACTAGAGAAAATCTTTTAAGTTCCATATGGTACCCTAAAAAATGTGATTAGTAATTTTTTGCATCTTTTAATTTCCAAGTCATCTATTGAAACATCCTTCCAATAACTAAAATTACTAGAATTATAACCTTAATTTGAAATTATCAATCTTAAATGGCAATATGAGGAAATATGATTTTCAATTTTGGCAAAAATTAAAATATTATTTGATTATACTACATTAAAAAGTTTGAAGTAATTAATTATATAATCATTAACTGATGAGTATTATATATTAAAATGAATTTAAGTAGTGAACTTTTAGTTAATGTTATAAATAACCCTAATAATATTTTCAAAACAAAGATTTCAATGCAATAAACTTTTTTCATTATTTTTAAAAATTTAAATTCTAAAAATCTACCTTATGTAATATTTTCTTTCCTGTTCAAAATGTATCACATTACACTGTAATTATTTCCTTTACATTCATTACTATCTAAAATTATCATTTCTTTTTTCCCCCCTTGAAAAAAATAAAATAAAATAAAATAATTTCTAATTTTAATCCAGGAAGAAATCCCCAGCAAGCAAATACTTTGTTAGTCATTCTTATCACTATAAACCCTTCACTTACAGAAATACTGAGAACAAAAGGAGTATTACATAAACTCTTCCTGAATTTGTAGTGCCTTTAGTACAAAACAAATATATACTCCAATTCTGAACTTACTAGCTCTATGACTTTTGATAGATAATTTTCTTTCTGAGCCTTCTTTTGCTCACAGACAAACTACACATTTTTCCTCTGGGGGTACCGCGAGTATAAAATTAGACAATGTCTAAAAAAGACTGACATATAGAAGATGCTCGACATATGCTAATTGCTTTCGTTCTTTCAACTATTCCATTTATTATAAACTAATGTATGTATTAGTTACATACCTATTAGCACTAATAATAAATATAGAGGATAGACTTAACAATTAGAAATGCTTTAGGCAATGGGATAATTTTTTCTTAATATTGCTATAGCCTAGATAGTTCAATTAATTGATGGCCAGTTAACTAATTCATAAGATTAACTGACATATCATTTCTCATTTAAAGTACTCAAACTGAAAATCATGGTAAACTAAATGCTTATGTTTAACACCTTCATACACTTTGTAACCTTTATAATTTTTTCTCTGACAATTCAATTTGCATGCTTATCAAGTAATTAGTTTTTTTCTTTCTACACTTATTTTATGCAAATTACTTTATTATATTATATAATTAGCAAAATATAAAATAAACCAATGAATTTGAACTTTTGAAATATAACTGCAAAAAATTGCTCCAATTAAAATAAATGGCTTTAAAAACTCTACATAAAGTAGTTGATATTTATTCTTCATTTTGTTTATGTGGTGTATTACAAAAATTTATTTGAGGATATATTGCATCCCAGGAATAAATCCTGCTTGGTCATGGTGTGTGATCTTTTTAATGCATTGCTGAATTAGGTTTGCTAATATTTTGCTAAGAATTTTTGCATCTATGTTCATCAGGGACAGTGGCCTATAATTTTCTTTTATTGTATGTCTTTGTTTGGCTTTGGAATCAGGGTAATCCCGGCCTTGTAAAATGAGCTTGGAAGCCTTCCCTTCCCTTGAACTTCCTGGAAGAGTTTGAAAATGATAGGTATTAATTATTTGAATGCTTGGTAAAATTTACCTGTGGAGTCATCTGATCCGGGACCTTTGTTTGTTGGGGATTTTTGTTTAGATTTGTTTTCATTATTAGTTATTGATCTGCTCAGATTTTCTGTTTCCTTTTTATTCAGTCTTGAAAGATTATATGTTTCTAAAAATGTGTCTGTTTCTTCCAGGTTGTACAACTTGTTGGCATATAATTGTTCATAGTATTTCCTTCTCATCCTTTCTATCTCTATGGTGTCATTTGTCACTTCTCTTTCATGTCTGATTTTATGTATTTGGTCCCTCTCTCTTTATTTCTTAATGAGTCTGGTTAAACATTTATCGATCATGTGTATCTTTTCAACAAACCAGCTCTTGGTTTCATTGATCTTATATATTGTTTTCTTATATTCTATTTTGTTCATTTCCACTCTGATCTTTACTCTTTCCTTCCTTATACTCAATTTTAGCCTTGTTTGTTCTTTTCTAGTTCTTTTAGGTATAAGGGTAGATTATTTATTTGAGTGTTTTTGTTTGTTTGGTTTTTGAGATGGATTGTATTTCTATAAATTTCCCTCTTAGAACTGCTTTGGTTGTGTCCTATTGATTTTGCAGTGTTGTATTTTCATTTTCATTTTTTCTCAAGATACCTTTCGATTTCTTCTTTTATTTCATTGTTAACTCATTCATTGGATAGTAGCATGTTATTTAGCATCCATGTTTTTGTGTATTTTTTAGTTTTATTCGTGTAAATGTTTTCTATTTTCATACCTTTGTGATCTAAGAAGATTCTTGATATGATTTCAGTCTTTTTAAATTTGTTGAAAATTGTTCTGTGGTTTTACATGTAGTCTATCCCAGAAAATTTTCCATATGTATTTGAAAAGAATTTATATTTTGCTGCCTTGTCGTGAAATGCTCTAAAAATATTAATTAAATCCATCTGGTTTAATGTGTCATTTAAGGTTGCTGTCTGTTGATTTTCTGACTAGATTATCTTTTTATTGATGTCAATAGAGTGTCATAGTCCTCCACTATGACTGTGTTACTGTTGATATCTCCCTTTATTTTTGTCAATATTTGCTTTACATATTTATGTACTCCTACATAGGGTGCATACATGTTTATAATGGTTATAACCTATTTTATTTATCCCTTTATCATTATAAAATTACTAGTTGTCTCTTGCTGTAACTTGTGTTTTAAAATCTGTTTTGTTTGGTATAAGTATTAATATGCCAATTTTTAAAATTTTAATCTGCATAAAATTTAGTTTTCCAATTTTTAACTTTCAATCTGTGTGTGTCTTTCAATCTGAAGTGAGTCTCTTATAGCCAGTATATGCATGGGTTTTATATTTTTATACATTCAGCCACCCTATATCTATTAATTGGGGTACTTAATCTATTTACATATAAAGTAATTATTGATAGATATGCAGTTATTGCCATTTAATTATTCACTTTTTAAATCTTCTTTTTCTTCTGAATCTTAAAGAAGCCCCTTTAACATTTCTTATAATACTTTTTTGGTGGGAATAAACTTTTTTAGCTTTTTCCTGTCTGGAAAGCTCTTTATCTGTTCTATGATTCTAAATGATAGCCTAGCTGAGTAGAGTAGATTTGGTTATAGGTGCTTTCTTTTCATCACTTTGAGTGTTTCAGGTCAGTCTTTTCTGGCCTGAAAAGTTTCTTTTGAGAAATCAGCTAACAGTATTATAGCAGCTCCCTTGTAGGTAACTATCTGCTTTTGTCTTGCTGCTTTTGAGATTCTCTCTGTCTTTAACCTTTGCCTTTTTAATTATGATGTGTCTTGCTGTGGGCCTCTTTGGGTTCATCTTGTTTGGACTCTCTGTGCTTTCTGATTTGTATGTCTATTTCCTTCACCAGGTCAGGGAAGTTTCTTGTCATTATTTCTTCAAATAGGTTTTCAATTCCTTGCTTTCTCTATTCTTCTGATGCCCCTATGATGTGAATGTTGGTATGTTGGTATTCTCCCAGAGGTCCCTTAAAAAATCCTCATTTAAAAAAATTATTATTATTATTATTATTATTATTTATTATTATTATTATTTGCTGTTCTGCTTGGGTGTTTCTTACTACTTTTTCTTCTTAATTGCTGATTCAGTGCTCTTCTTCATGTAATTTACATTGAACCCCTCTAATCAATTTTTCTTTCAGTTATTATATTCTTCATTTATAACTGGTTCTTTTTCTAGTTTTTATCCTTTCTTGTTTTCTATCTCTTTGTCAAATTTCTTACCAAGTTCATCTACTCTTCCCCTAAGTTCATTGAGCATCTTTATAACCAGTGTTTTGAACTCTGCATCTGGTAGATTGCTTATCTCCATTTCATATAGTAGTATGTTTTTGTTTGTTTGGGGGTTTTTTTGTGTTTTTTTTTTTTTAAGTTTTATCTTTTTTTATTTGGGACATTTTTATTTATCTCTTCATTGTATCTGACTCATGTTTTTGTTTTCTGTGTTAGGTAGCTCTGGTATGTCTCCTGATCTTGGCAGAGTGGCCTTATGTAGTATGTTTCCTTTGGGGCCCAGTGGTGCAGTTTCCCTGACACCTGAGTCGGGTGTTCCAGGAATGACCTTGTGTGAATTATGCATGTTCTTCTGTTGTAGTTAAGCCTTTACTGCTGTTGTGATGTCAGTGGGAGGGATTTACCCTTATGCTGACTGGTTATGAGGAATGGCTGTAACTATAGCAGACAAAATGTTGTGCAGGTTCTGACCCCACAAATTGGGTTTTACTTTAAAAAGGCTCTGTTGCAAATGAGTCTGCCTTTTGGGTGTGTCATTTGTGGGGCTGGTTGGGTGGTGCTCTGGTGCAGTCTGAAGTTGGCCACTGCATGTGTTAGTTCTGGGGTCTTATGGGAGGGCCTCTGGTACAGGCCAAGTTTAGCAGTTGCCTGTGCCCAACCCAAGACCACCGGGCTGGAGCTAAAAAATGATGCGTAGATGGTTGCCACCTGTGCTGGGCTTGGAGGCCTCTCAGAGAAGCTAAGCTGTGAACCAAAGATGACTGCCACAAGTGCCAGGCTCTAGGCTGCTTAGCAAGAGGTATGGGGGCATGCAAAGGCCAGATGCTGCTTGTTTGGAATCTGTGAACATTTTAGAGATTTAGGAAAGTTTGTAGCATTAGCCAAGACAGGTCATTTGTGTGGAAAAGCTTCCAGAGGAGGTTCTGGCTGAGAGCAAGTTGGATGGGATAATATCTAAGTGAATTAACAGGGCGGGGTAAATAATGTTAGCTAAGCTAATGGAAAACTTGCCTACACCTCTTGACTGAGTGAAAGAAGACCTTAACCAAGGAACAATGGCATCTGCCAGCACTTCTGTCTCTGGAGTAAGCTGCCCTGACTCCTCACCCTCCAGTCTTCACACTGAAGCTAAGTTAATTCAATTCCTCCTCATATGTCCCTGATGGTTTTCAAGCTGCTGACTCAGAGCTGGAGCTCAAAGCAAGTCCATGAGTAAGTTATGAACAGCACCTTTAAGAGGAATGTCTGGGACTCCACCAACCCTTGGACTCACTCAGATGCAATCCCCACTGGTTTTCACAGCAATGTTATGAAGATTTCTGCCTGCACTGGGAACCCAGGCTGGGAAGCCTGGTGAAGGGCTGGGACCCCTTGCTCCTCAGGGGACCTCTGCAGCTAAGATAGTCACCCATTTCTTAACTGCCACACTGTGGTTGTAGGGGCTGTTTATTCTGTGCCTCTGCCCCTCTTACTGGTCTCAACATGCCTTCTTCTTTATATCCTTAGTTATAGGAATTCTGTTCAGCTAGTCTTCTGGTACTTCTCAGTGATGGTTGTTCTGTAATTTAGTTGTAATTTTGATTTAGTCTTGAGAGGAAGTGAACACAGCATTTACCTACTCTGCCATCGTGACTGGAAGTCTTAGTGTTTCTTTTTAATGTGAAACATAACATTTCAAGTCCACAATTATATACTGCATATGCTCAAAAAGGTTGTTATTCTTCCTCCTCTTCTAAGGAATGAACATATATATGTGTATATACATGTATACATAGGTACATATATATGTGTGTGTATATATATATATAATATATATTTACATGTGCTATATTAAATGTCAAATAACAATACTTCATATTTTTTTATAGAAAATATTTTTAAACTATCATTCTTAACAAACCTCACAAAAAGTCTTTACAAGTTTTGACGTAAAATAGAAACTTACTTTCACTCTATTTATGGGATCTTGGCAAGTTGTTAGTTTCAAATTCCAGCAACATTTTTTTCTCTTTGTAAGATTGAGGTGTTCCTTTATTAACACTACAGGAAAGAGAAAATCTGTGATTTTTCCTCTGTTTTGCTGATAATTATAAGCAGGAGGTAGTCACAGCTCAAGTACTTGTTGTAGATGTTTGCTTGGTTTAGTGAGGAGGTTCACTTGGAAGAGAAAACTAAGCTATTATCTATGGAGTAAGAAAATAGCACCAAGTACAAATTTAAAAGTTTTTCAATTAAGCTAAGTAATTAGATTTTGGAATGTATCCAGTGAACTTCTACTAAACAATCAAACTCATGAAACTCAATGACACTTTCAAGAAGGAAATGTAAAAATAGTAAATAAAAATAGAACAGAAAATGTTCGGTGAATTCACCTATGGGAAATGTGCTCCAGGAGTATAGAGATAAAAACATATTCCCCAAATTTTCACTTCATAACAACTTCTTATCAACTTTAAAATGGAATTATACTTATAAAAGCAATAAAATTGAATAGTTATATGCTTTCATAAATAAAACCATGCCTCCCTAAAATGGAATAGCCTTTACCTACTTATGATATTTTATACCATTGTATTGTGGAACATAGATTCTCACAAAAGTATGTTGTCTTTTCAAACAGTATTTTTGTAATTACAAAAATAAAATCAGTTGTTTTCTTGGTATTATATGAAAAAATTAGAAACTTTATAAATCAGAAACAGTGCTTTTTTTCTAGGGATTAAGGAGATATCTTTGATAGACTTTCCAAATAGTGTAATTTAACCCTCATAACATATCTAAGAAGTAAAATAATAAACATCTCTTGTATTTAATTCATAAATTAAATTAATTAAGAGTTCACTTTTTAAAAAAATGTTTCAAACTTAATTCAACATTGGAAATGTCCACAATAACTATATATTTCCCCTCATGTTTGTACCTGTGTTTGCTGTATCTTCTCACATTTACTTTTTGTTTTTTTAGAAGGAAATATAATAGAGTCAAAAGGTTGTGTATATATTTAATTGCCCTCCCTCTTCCAACTATTTAATACTGTGCACTTCTATGCTATCAAAGAAGATCAATATTGGCAATGATAGGAACTGTTCAACAAAAAAACATATTTATGGTTATAGCCTAATAGTCACCCTCATGATGAACTATAAGTGTCACCTGTGTATATAAGAGGATATATACAACCATTCAAATGAAAATACCTCCCAATTGAGAGAGAGAGCTCTTCAAACACTCCATGCTTATGGACAATGCACCGGTAGAGGTTATAAACAATCTTGGGATATTTTTTCCCCAGACACATAATGATCGTCAAAGGTGCCCTGACATTTTCCTGTGCATCTTTCAGAAATGGGGAAGGTGTGTCAGAGCCTGCCATACACATAGTGCCAGTGTAGAACAGTACCTTACACATTCATAGGCATTTAGCAGAAAAATGAAGAGTGAAAACAATAGAGATGATATTTATCATTTGTGCTGTGCTATGGAACATGCTTTTATATTCTAAAATGACAAAAGGGAAAAAAAATTCAGGTAGAATGAGAAAGAGAAGCAAGTATAAAAGCATCAAACATGGCTATTGCAAATATTACTTAGCAAGTGTTTTATTTTTCTTCACAAAAAGACGATGAAATCTGCATGAGAACCTGCCACAAAGCTCCTAAACGAAGACAATTTTGGACCATGTAGGTATCTAAGATTGACTTCTGAGAGTTCTATATGAGCCAAAAGAAATAGAGAAAAATGGTCATGTCCCCCCAGGGAGGTCACTCTACCTGTCCTTTCTATCTGACCTCCAACTGGAAACAAATAGTTGTAAGATTATGAGATTTCTTTCTAGAGAGCTCTCTCAATTGGACTCAAGTTACCAGGAAAGTGTTTCAGCATCTCATCACTGGAGCTGAATCCTGCGGGTGGTCCCTGCATGTCATTGACACACCATTACTGAGAGCAGAGGTATCATCATTGAGAAACAAGATGCCTTCTCCCACAGTAACACTGCAAATCTCTGGCCTTTGCCATACATGGCCTGCCATTTCAGGCGGACAAGAGCTTCCAAGACAAGTTCCGACTCAGGATTATAAAGCATATCTACCAGTAAGACAAATTCTCCTTTTGCTCAGAAAAAAAGAATTGGTGGATTGGAGGAATTCATACTTAAGAGCTCAATTTGTTTTGATACTGTTAGCATTTAGTTTTTTTCTATAAAGCACACAGTATTTAGTGTCAAAAAGCCTGTGTTTAAAATAAAAACTCATAGAAACAGGCAACAATATAGTTATTGCCAGAGGAAAAGGGAGGTGGAGGGGTAATGAAGGGTGCAGGAGGTTGAGTTGAGTGTATGGTGACAGGAGGAAACTTGACTTTGGGTGGTAGACACACGATCCAATATACAGGTGAAGTGTTATAAGACTGTTCACTTGAAACCTACATAATTTAAAAGGATAATGATAAAAAACAACAACAAACTTGTGCTTACGTATTAACTCCAGGACTCACTGCTTGTGTAAACTTGGCAAGTACTGCTTCTAAAAGGTGGAGGTTCATTTAGAGATATCTAATGTGGGCCCTGGATTCTTGGTGAGTCCTGAGGTCAGGGGAATAGGAGTAAAAAACAACACTTTCTTGTTGATCATAATCCCATTTTGTCTGAGGGTTATGGTTGATTTTTTTTCAAACTTCCAACTATGAAGTTGAAGGATTGGAGGCTGTTACTATGTCCCTGAAGCATCCCTGTCATTATTCTATATTTGTCTTAAATTGTTTTCAGAGCATGTCTTGGGAAATTTTTCCCAATAAAGAAGACTTCAACAATCTGAAGAAGCTGTGGGTGGGTTGATGGGAGAGAACTTGAGGCATTACAGCTGATAATACCCTAGTTTCATGAATATTGCCCTTGTGTTTATCTGTACATCACTGAACTCCAACTCATGGATTTGAAAGAAACTCAACTCAATGCATTAAAGTCCATTTCCATGTAAATTTTTAAGAAATTTCCCAAAATTCAAAGTATCAAAAAGCAGTGGTTACTGAGTAATCTGCTGAACAAGAAAGGTGCAGCCTGGCTAGTGTGGCTCAGAGGTTGAGCATGAACAGAGAGGTGACAGGTTCAATTCCTGGTTGGACCCTGGGTTGAAGGCTCAGTCCCCAGTGGGGGTCATGCAGGAGGCAGCTGATCGATGTTTCTCTCTCATTGATGTTTCTATATCTCTACCCCTCTTCCTTCCTCTCTAAAATCAATAAAAACATTTAAAAAAGAAAGGTGAAATGCACAAGTGAAAAGAAATAGTTTTATTGAGGCCTATTATATATATCATAAAATTCACCCATAGAAAATGAACAATTTGATTACTTTTTAAGTAAATTTCCAAGTTGTGCATCACCATAAATCAGTTCTAGAACATTTTTAGTACCCAATAAGATACTTCATGTGCATTTACTCTTTTTTTTTTTTAATGTTTTCATTGATTTTAGAGAGAGAGGAAAGGAGAGGGAGAGAGAGAGAGAAACATCAATGATGAGAATCATTGATCAGATGCTTCCTGCACGCCCCCTGCTGGGGATCAATTTTGAAATCTGGGCATATGTCCTGACTGGGAATCAAACCTCCTGGTGCATGGGCTCAATCACTGAGCACAGAGGCCAGGCCACATGCATTTTTACTCTCAATCCCTGTCCTTCCTCCCTCCCCAGGCTACCACTAATCTACTTACTGTCTCTATAGATTTTAAAGGCTAAGTTTGAACAGCTTTTGATAGTGTGCTTAACTATTTTGAACGATGGAGATTGTTAAAGAAGGTAAAGCAGGAGAATATCATGTTTCAGATTCTTTTCAGAAAGTTCTCTGATAACCTGGGCATCAGAGATTAAAGATGAGAGCCTGGACCTCAAGAAGCTGGTTCCCAGAGTGTTGCAATAATCCAGCTGCCAATGAGGAGGTAGAGACCCTGTGGTTAGGGCCTGTCCAGACTGGGTCCACGAATGTTCAAAGCAGGCAGCTTTCTCTGGAACAGTCTGAGCAAGGGGAGGGTTTCCCAGAGAAGGCTGATGGTCTATGGAATGAGTAGTAAATGAAAAAAAGAGATTTTTTTTCTAGAAAGTCTATGCATAAGCATTTAAGAGAAGAAAGTGAAAGAGCAGTATTCAGGTGCGATTTATAAATGATTGCACACAGCAGTTAAAAGTGTAGCACTGCTGAAGAGTACAACTAAATGTGAGCTCTCTGGGGGAAGAAGTCCAGATAAATCCAAACCAGGTTGATCCTGCATGAATATTACCTTTTCTCAGGAGCGCAGGTTGTTAAAAGTTACACTCATCCACAACTGTTTCTACCACATACTGATCCAGAGATTGAGATTTACTCATTTCTTTATAGATAAGCTTATGCTTCCACATGCTCTAAATGAACTCTAAGATGAAACTGTCCTGCATTTCTTCTTTAATTTGTCTGGGTGATTTCTTGTAGTTCTTCCATTATTTTCCTCTCCATATCAATCCATTGATTTGCAGACATTTATTCAAACATATTGTGTTCAAAGACCCTGTGAAGGTCACAAAGAAGTGTTAGATAATGATGACCAGGAGACATATAAGGAAACCAACAGTCATTCTTCCCCTCTGCACTAGCAAAATCCAATTTTATTCAGGGTAAAGACAGATCCAACTAAAAATGTATTATTTCCCAGCTTTCCCTGGTAGCTAAAAGTGTTTACATAACATAATTTTTCCAAGCATATATAATTGGGAGTAACTATTTGATTATTTAAGAAAAACAACTCTAAAGAGAAGTACCACAGGCAGCATCTACTCTTTTACCTTTGGAAATTCTGCTCTTTTTTGCCCAGAATGTGGTTGTAATGCTAGAAGTGGAGCTGCTATCTTATAACTTTGATGTAATATGTATAAGCTAACAAAGACTAATTGAAAAGAGGGTATTTGATAGCACTGCGGTTCACAATTCTAGTTTCATTATGTGAGGGGAACAAAACCTCATAGCAGGAATCAATTGTTAACTGATACAGGAGACTCCTGTCAATGTCTAGGTAAGAAGTAATAAGAACAAAATAATCTAAGGTTATAGTCAGATATTCACATCCTTAAAAATGGCCAGTCTTACTGGGATATCAGAGATGCATAAACAATTACACTTTTATAAATAAGATAGTGTGGGGAGCTGTTGTGGCCCCAGGCACGGAGGAGCTGCCTGGGTGAGCTGTGGATGTGCTCCCCTGCTCCCAGGGAGATGTGGGTGAGCTGCTGTGGCCCCAGGCACAGAGGAGCTGCCTGGGTGAGCTGCAGAAGTGCTCTCCTGCTCCCTGACCCAGACCTTGAGGCACCAAGGCGATACTAATTTAGCTTGCAGCCTTAAATTCTAGAAAGGCTTATTAGGAAGCTGGCCCTGGCCTGAAGTCAAGCCACATACCAAGCCAAGGACTCAATCCTTCCCAAAAGTTCCCATTAGAAGCCGAGACAAAGATAGTTACCAAGGTCTGAGCTTCTGCAGGAGGCATGATGTTTACGCTGAAAGTGTGTTTGTGCAGCCTGGAGGGAACTACTTTGTATCGGGCAAGGGGAAGGAATGTGGGGCAGGGTGCTATTCAGCAAAAACAACAGCGCCGGTATAAATTGAGCTCGGAAAATAAACTCAGGGCTGCAGCCGTCACGAGCTGCAGTCTTCCTGATCCCATCTTTTTTGTGTCTGTCTTTTCTCCATCCTCGCCCCTACTCTCGGGACCGTTCGACTCTGCCAGCGGGCTCCAGCAAGATAGGTTCTGTAATAGTTATGCAGCCATTGTGCTACAGGACACTTATTTTACTTGAATGGGTATTTCTCAAAGGGGATACAACATGAAGGATGACCTGAATGAGATGAAGTTTTTCTAGCAGTCTTAGAGAGATATGAAAGGTATCCCTGGGAAAAGGAAAGCAGAGAGAGATAAGTCTGTGAAAAGGTACAAAGTCTGATAGGATGGAGAGAGGGCGAAACAACTGGATTTTTGTGTGCATACCACAAAATGATGGGAAGATGGGCTGAGCCAGAGGCAAGAAGGAAATGTGTAGGGTTTGCCAAGGGTTTTTTACTTTAGCCCATGGCCAAGGTTTGCAAACTGGCAGTTAGCAGTAGGATCCCTGTTTAGTTTAGCAAATACAAAGTTTTATAAGTTTTACATGTGAATGTGTTTAGGCAGGGTATGCTCTATCCTTGCCACAGGCCCACCATTTCCTTTTTTTTAATGTTAGTTACTGTCTCACATAGTAACCATCACATCTAATGTGAGAGTTACCATCACATTAGATACATGGCTCCTGAAAATATTTATGTTTGTAATCTCTTAGAGTAAACAAGTCCTTGGGGAAGATAGGAAAGCTTGAATGTGAGTGAGCAGATTGTAGGAAGGGGTATAGGTGTGTAGGGTTAAGTAGAAATCACAGACTTTGAATGTGTAAAGGCTTTATTTCATAGATACAGAAAAATAATCATAAGTTCTAGGAGAAAGAGATAAGAGAAGTAGAAAATCTCTAATAAACTCCAGCAAAGATGAGAGAGGGTAAGAAATGATCCCATTCAATGGTGCACAAAGGAAAACAGAGTAGCCAGGGGAAAGATTCATTTGCAATACATATTTAACCAATTGAATTTTACAAACAAGTTTCATGTATAAGAAATAGAGCTCTTTAATTTTTAATATATATTTTTTTTAAATATTGATTTTAGAGAGAAAGAAAGAGAAAGAGGAGAGAGAAACATCAATTTGTTGTTCCACTTATTTGTGCATTCATTGGTTGCTTCTTGTATGTGCCCTGCCTGGAGATCAAACCCTCAACTTTGGCGTATCGAAACAACACTAACCAAATGAGCTACCCAGCCAAAGGCTCAGGTCTCTTACTTTTAAAAATCTTTAATATATTGATCTGCTGGTCAAAATGTTAAATACTTGATTAGTAATTCAGTCAACAGCATTTACCAACTGCAGACATAAATTCCTAAATTTTGGGGAGAACTAATGTTATATTTTTGCTTAAAAGACTTTATAGCATCTAAAAACCAAGAAGTGTAAACAACTCTGTATTGATTCATTATTATCAAATGAAATAAGGTGGATAGGAAAGAATAAAATAAAGCATGATAAAATAGGGGACAGAAAATGGTCAATTTACAAGGTAATATTAAAAATTATCAAGTTATACCAAAATGTATTATTTAACCCAAATACTTTTAGCACCTTCATTAATGCAATATATAAAATTCACAAATAGAAGGACATATATAATACATCCTGTGAGCATTTTACCAGTGTGTTAATGACCTGCTTGAGTGAGCAACTAAGCTTCACCTCTAATCTTAAAATACAGTTGATTATTAGTTGCTTAAATCTATACCAGCACATATTAACTAGACTAAACACACTCTAAGGAGAGATTAATCTTATACTATTTTATTTTCATTCTTAGCATCTAAAATCACAGCTATTATTCTTAATTTAACTGTAGCTTTGAGTATAACATACCTATAAGTGAAAATCATGTATTTGTGAGAGTGTTTAAGTTTCTTGGGGTTTTTTTTATTCATAAAATTAGAAATATTAGAGTCTGAAGTAGAATTAAAGTATCTCCTTATATGTACCTAAATTGTATATTATCAATTGTTTTTTCTTTTCCTCCATATATAGTTATATCTTAAATCTTAACTTTCTGAGGTGATACCTAGACACCAGTTGCAAAAAAAGCAAATATGACTGGGATTTTAAAGCCACTGCCAACTATAATGAAGACATACAGAATGCAGGGCAAATTTCATTCATTGAAGCAACAATTGTCAATTTGTTCATTATTTGGACTAACTTCCTTTCCTACCTCTGGGCCCATAGCCAAAAAGTAATTTGCATTTTGTTAATTACTCAGCAATTGTTGGGGTGGAAGGGAGCGATTTTTGAAGATTTAAATGGTCAATGCTGTCTTTGCATTCCTTATTCTTCCAAACTAAAAGCAAACAACATTTGTATAAGCAGCATCTTTTTGGATAGCTGAGAGATTACAATTTAAGATATAGAATTGTTTGAAATTGTAATAAGATTGGAATCAATGTCATCCAATACCTTGTCTGGACTTTGAATGGTACAATTCATATTAATGACAATAATAATTACAATAGCCACATCTATTAATTTATTTAAGCACATAAAATACGCCAAGTACTGTATTAAATAATTTTTCACATCTCATTTAATCTTCAAGAAAACCCTATAAATGGTAAGAACTATATTTTTTGTTTTACAGATAATAACAGCCAGTATTTACTAAATTCTAATTATATGTTTTATTCAAAACATCCCAATGAAAACAGTACCATTTTCTAGAATAGACAGCACAGATGTAGAGTGAGAAAAGGATTTTCTTAAATTCCCATAGGTGATAAGATTCCCATAAGAGCATTTTATGTGCTTAAATAAATTAATATATGTGGCTATTGTAATTATTATTGTCATTAATATGAATTGCACCATTCAAAGTCCAGACAAGGTATTGGATGACTCACTTGTAATTTAAGAACTCTTGTTCTTAACCTAGAGGTTGTGGTGATCAAATGGATTAATCACTGTAAATAGTAAATCTAGATCCTTTAACAAATACATTCCAGACTTACCAAATGAACAAAGTAAAGGTTACACTGTTTGTTCCTGTTATGGTCCAAGATCCACTGAAGTTGAAATGTTGTCGGTCAGTAATGGAATCTGAGAAATAAAATTTATCTGTGTGCCCAAGAGAAAGATAAAGTAGATTTGGTATAAATATGGCATTTTCTCTGCCATACCTTAATTTCTATCTTATATTTATGACCATGGTGATATTACAGAGAATAAGTCTATTTTTGGGTCTACACAGGGTTGAGACCAGAGAAGGGAAAGCTATTTAAGGGAACCAATTTCCATGAGCAATGTCAAGAGCAGGAACTAATACAGCGGCTGTTGGAATTAATAGAATAGGTAGATAAAGCCTCAGAGAGACATTTAGGAGACAGAATCAAAAGAACTTATTGAATATTGGGTGTGAACAATTCAAGAGAAAAAGGGTCAAATATAATTCTAGTTTTAAGCGTGAGACACAGCATGGGTAGCAGTAAGGAATCTAATGTAAAGGTGATTTCTCTACATGCATAGAACAGTTTCAAGTAGGAGTCCTTTGTCAGCTAGACAGGCATATTGATGTGCTGTGTATAGGCTTGTCTGCAATGCTATGAAAACCTCCTAACAGCAAAACCAAGACAAATTAAATAAGTTGTAAATTAATCTAACTCATTTCATTCAATTCTTCATCCAACAAATTCATTTGGATTGTGAACTGTATGCTAAGTACTGTGCTAGAAATCAGAGGAAACATAAGACACAATCTCTGGATTCAAGGTGTTTAGGTTGAGCTGAAGACAATCGTGATTCAACCTAATCAAAGCTCAATGAAAGCAAACGGGATGTTCTGTCAACTCATAGAAAGTGCATGATGAACAAAATAGATCCAGAGGCACAGAGGCAGGGAACAGGATCTCCAGGGAAGATAGGGGTGGGGGAGTGAGGGGGGGAGATTAAAAAATTTGTATGCATATATGCATAACCCATGGACACAGACATTGGCATGGGGAAGGCCTGGGGGTGGGGTGGATGCAGGGGGGAGGGGAATCAATGGGGGAAAAAAGAGGACATTTCTAATACTTTCAACAATAAAGATAATTTTTTTCAAAAAAATAAAGTGCGTGAACACCTAGAGGCATAGCAAAGAGGGTCAAAAATATATTTCTAATAATTTGATGGAGGGATAAGAATTAGCTAAGCAAAACAGGGAGATGTTTAAGCTGAAGGAAAAACATGTACATGGGCTCAGAAGGAAACAGAGCATGCCATGATTAAGGATAGCAGGAAGGAAGCTGAAAGGGGGTGGCAAGAGGCAGAACTTGGGAGGCCAAAGTTGTTAGGATATGAAAGATCCTCACATGCCTAAGCCATTTGAAGACCAACTTGAAAGTTAAAGGAGCTACTGAAACATTCTTAGCATAAAAATGGCCTGGTCACATTTATGCATCATAAATAGAACCTATCATGGGGCTTCTGGTGAAGTCTAGAAGAGAGGTGGTGGTGATCTGAAAAAAATAATTACAGTGAGGATGGAGAGGAAGGAGGAATTTAAGATATGTTAAGGGGGCAAAGTGGGTAGCTCAGCGTTTTATCCCCAGTAATATCAAAGGCTAAATGAGAGGGAAGAATAAAGATAAACCTCAACTTTCTGAGTTAGGTGTAAGTAACTAGGTATCTGATGGTCCTTTTCAACAAGACAGGAAAAATAAAAAAGATAGGCAGGTCTGGGAAAGGAGGGAGAAAATAAACTTATGCATATAATTACCTCTGAGGCATTTTGATAGAGATGTCCAGTAGGAAGTCGCATGTAATTTTCTAAGCATAATAGAATAATAATAGAATAGAATTAATATAATATGATATAATATGATAATTAATATAATTAATGTAATTTATAATATATAATAATATTATAATATAATATGGTACAATATAATATAATATAATACAATATAATATGACTCGAAGCTTCATGTGTTATCTTTTTCTATCCCTCCTTAGCTCAGTGTTTTAATGAAGTCAAGTTAAGGGTCTCAATTTCTACTTCTTGATTTAACTGGCCGACTTCTACCAATGACAGGTGAGAATAGCAAGAGAGAACCAAAGATTAAATGCAAATACATTGTCATAAGTCGTTGTTGGGCAGTAGTATTATTTTCTTTTTTAGAACCTAAATGTATGGTGAAGAGAGTAAAAACTTACATCTTATACCTGTTTGGAAAGGATAGTAATGTGAAAAAAAAAATCTAAGCCACAAATAAAATGACACTTAAAAAAACCCACAAGATACTAGTTTATTCTGATGCCCATATATTTAGAATTATAAACTATTATAAATTTAGTTCAAATTTTATCATATTTCCCCCCAAAAATACAATAATGAATATAAAAAGGGAATGGATGTCAAGTCATAAGAAATGTTACATATTTACAAATTGCAAAACCATAATGTAGTTATACAAAGTTATGATTTTCATGAGAATAAATGAGTGTATATTCAACCAAAGAACCATATAATTGCAAAGCAGAGTCCGAAGCAGCTGGATTAAATAATGGAAGTTTTTAAAAAAGGATATCTTTTTAGAAAACATAGCTTTTTGAAAACTTTTGCAAAAGTTAGTGCAGTCTACATAATTTTACACATGTATTTAAAAATCTAAATTAAGCACAGTTGACCAGGGAAATTAGAAATTGAGCTCTCTGAAATAAAATTTAGAAGAGAGTCTGTCCTTAGGCTTCAGACACATGGGGTGTTAAGGTTTCCAGGCATATGAAGCAGTTTAAATATTTCTGAGTATTGAAATTACTAATTCCGAGTCTCTAGTCACTGCTGGACACAGTGTGTGTGTCAGAATCCCTGACCTCATGCCAGCCTGAGGGAACTCTCACAGGAGAGCCCGCCTTACAGGAACACTGGAAACCTCATCTGGCCACTATAAAGTCCTATAAATATCATTAGGGGACTTCTCTTTTTTTTTTTTTTTTTTTCAAAAGAAACAGCTATTTTCAGTAACATGTCTTACAACATTGCTTTCTTTCCTGTTTGGTGTGGATAGACAGTATTAGTAGTTTCTATCTGTTTCCTGACCCCTTTATGAAAATAGCTTGTCTGAGATGACTTTTTCTTTAGAAATTATGACTATTTCTGTTCATAATTTGAGATCATATAATCTCTAAGCGAGTTCTTACATTAGCACTTTAATCAGAAAATGTTTCTACTGAACAAAGTTTTGTTATTAATATGCAAATGACTGCTGTAAGGCAGATGACACTTTTCCCCAAACCACATCCAATTAACATACCAATAACTTTAGGTGCTCCTGGTGTAATTAGAATTTGTGTTTTACAAGACAGATTTTTTAACACTTCTTGGTTGTGAAAATAAATTTTAAAATGAAGCTATCATTTATTACTATGATGTAAGTGCAAAATATATAGGTTTAAAAAAATGGAAGAAAGATGGAAAGAAGACATAAATATAACAATGCTATAAATACTCCTTATTTAGGTTTCTGAATTGATTGCAGAACTAAGGAACCCCATGATTACCTTAAAGAAGATGCTTGGTGTTAAAATAAACAATTGTGCCCATCTGTTTCATTAGGATTATGTGATCAAGCACTCTTCTACCCTACAAGGGAAATGCAACAACACAAATAAAGCAAATCACAACAGAACATATAATTGCCCAAACTCTTTAAGTACCACCTAAAGCAATTTTTTTTATAGTTGAAGTATTTTTAGAAATTAAAGTATAAAATTAAGAATTAACTTGAAAACATTGTCTGCAGGCTTTCTATATTAAGTGAAAAAGGAATTATTTTGCCTCTAAGCATATTACTGATCAGTGTTTCTGACTAAAGAATAACCTACCTGCCATTAGGCAGGTCAGAATCAATATGGAACAAAACCCTAAAGTCTCTTGTTTTATTTTATATGTATTGGGAAATAATTCTATGAAATTTATTTATTCAGCAACCACTTATTTGTCACCTATTATAGTCACTATTGTAGGCTCTGGGGCTATAATGTGAAAAACAATGTCTTTATTACTTAAACACAGCTCTTTTATGGATTGGATGTCAATTTAAAGAGTTAAATTTATATTTTATATTGCACAATGCTGTTGTCATGGATGTAAAATACTCTTTTGTCAGGGTTTTTTACTAATTGTTTTGACTTACTCTACCTGTTATATCACACAATTATTTTTTTCTTTTTTTGAGCATTCAAACATATCCATTTCTAATAGAGTTGTAAAGATTTGTGTGTGTCAGCAGTGTACTTAGTATTTTCTGAGTAGTGTTGACTTTGATAATGGTCTCCTGGGGAAAAGGCAGGCACCACGTTTCCCTGTTCTAACACTTAGATTCAGTGCAAATCTAAATCATGCAAAAACATAAAAATTACTTTACTGAACATTCCTGGTGCTCATAGTCAGCACTTATGTCATTAGTACTAAATGGATCAGAGTAGCTTCTCTGTAGTCAAAAACAAAGATTTCACATTCGTTTAGATTTCAACATATTTCTCACTCCAAACATTAGTTTGGGGGCAATCTGTTCAAGACATAATAATATAGAGACATTTCAAACAGAAAGTTGATCCCTAATGAAATGTAGCACTCCCCACACTCAGTACACTAAGAACCTAAAAATGTATAATTTTAACTATGTAACACTCAGCCTAATACTTCGCATATGCTTGTTGTGTTTTATTAGGGTATTATTTTTGCCACTCACATGACTGACATCGAATATGCTGCCATCCAACAACAGAGCCGCAACATAACTTTGAACAGCTCCGCTGGCGTGCTACTATTTGCTATAATTGCTTTTAGAGGAGTGCCACGTTCCCTTAAGACGCCACTCTGCACTCTTTAAGTGTGCATATTATTTTTAGCTCTAGTAAAAGTTTGTGGAGTATTTACTTTTACATTAGAAGGAACTAGAGGGGAAAGAAGAGCAAAAACTCAGGGATATGAGACTCAGTCCCATAACCACATATTTGGTTGTTTTGGCTTTTGGGGGGATGGGGGAGGCTGAACAGCATTGGTGATTTGCACAGTACAATTAAATACAATGTAAAAGCAAACAGACAAACCCTTGCTAGAATACTTTTCATCAGAAATCCACCATTCTATGTCTTAAACCTAATCACATTTGTCTTTATCCTACCCTTATGTCAGCAATCAGTACATTGAATGGAAACTTTTTAGTTTTTATCTTAACCTCCAAGCAGCACTTGACTCCTGTTTACTTGCATCTTTTCTGAAGCACACGCCTCGCCTGGCTCCATGACCACCCTTCCCTGGCTTTCCTTTTACATTTCTGTCAGCTTCTTCTGACCTTTCTCTACCCGGGCCTTTCATGAAGACCTAGCTCACGAATATTCCCCAATGATCTTCTTCGGTAACGTCACCTACTCAAAATGTTGATCCTCACGAGAGGTCTTCCTCTAAGAATCAAATCTTGAAATAAAATAATCTGATTATTATTTCCTTTTTATGGATGTGTCAAAAGCACTTGCAGTCGTATATTTCCAAAGCAGAACTTTTTATCGTGGCCAGGCCTTTAAATTCGTTCCTTCTCTGCCGTTCCTTTCCAGCGAATGGCACCGTCGTATGTGCAGCTTGTCAGTTCAGAAACCTGCCCACCACGGTCACTAGCTTTCTCTCACTCTGTCCCCGTAATCCAGGCATCATTAACTCTTGCTGTTTGCCTCTGTTAAACATCTTCCAAATTCAAACACTTTTCTTTCTCACTACCTCACCATCCAAGTCCAAAGAGCAATGTTTCTTATGAGGAATGCTACAGAGGACTAGATGGATTAGATAGATCAATAGATGATTAGAAAGATGATAGATAGATATAGATAGATAAATTCTATTTCTCCATATTGAATCGAAGTATTTTAAAAAGGTAATTTTATCATGCTAGCATTCTCTCTCTAACTCCCTTCTCCCCCCAACTTAACATTTTCTGTAGTGTCGTACATTAGGTCCATATATGTAATTTTTACCTGTTCTCTTTTCCGAGTAGAGGGGAATATTTCCCCACCACTTGATTTTGGATCCAGCCATATGACTTGCTTTGGCCGAAGTCGGAAGCGAAAGCAATCCAGTTCCAAGCTCAGGTCCTTGTGATTCCCACCTGCCTTCTAGTGTCTCCACCATCACTAAAAAGAACTTGTCCAAGAGAGCCCGTGTCCAAAATGAGGATAAGAGACATGAGGAGCAGATTTAAGTAAGCTCAGCACCCCCCAAAACATAGTTTTATGAGGTAAATAATCTTAGCATTATTTGTTGCTGAGATTGGTGTGCTTGTTTGTTATATAGAACTATGGAGACCATTGCTAAGTGATATTCATGGATTTTTATTTTTCCAAATATGAAGTAAAGTAAAATATCTTGAATATGGCTAAAAAAGACCCAGTGTAGTTAGTCCCCTTATGTCTTGTTCAACCTCATTTCACACTAGGCTCCTTCTAAGTCCCTGTGCTCAGTCACAGCGGGCTTCCTCCAGCTCTGCAGCCGCCAATAGTTCCTCCACCACAGGGACTGACCCCTTATGTCTCTTCTTTCTTTACTAAGTTCCTTCTCACCCTTTAGACTGTCAACTCAAACACCACTACTTCAAGATTAGCTGGACACAATTACTATTCTACACTTGCTTGTGTGGTTTTGCAAATTGGTTTCCACCACTAGACTTTAATAATAACAGGGCTGCTTAAATGTTAAATGACATAATGCAAAAAATGAACCAAGTCTGATATGATTCTGCTTTCAAGTGGCCTAGTAACTAAAATTTTTGACACTTGCTAGTCCAATAACACCTACAAAGTGTTGTTTTTAAATTCTCATCTGAGGATATGTTTTTATTGATTTTTAGAGAGAGAAAGGGAAAAAGAGAGAGAGAGAGACATGGATGGGTTGCCTCCGTACACCACTCAACCAGGGATGGAATCTGAATCATGGGTCTGTGCCCCGACAGGGAGCTCAGCCTGTGCGCGGGACGGCGCTCTGATCGACTGAGCTATTAGGTCGGGACAAGTAATTTTTTCAAATAGCTACATATGTATTAAAACAATTTATAGGTGGCATAAAACAAATTTGCTATATACATTCAACTATCTTTTTCTCTTCATAAGCCTAAGCAAGTAAAAATTATAAACTGTATCAGCTTCCCTTTGATACGACAAGTTTGTCAAGCTGAGAATCCATTCATCTTCTTGCTCTGAGCTTTCTTGGTGCCCTCCCATTAGATGTTTCACTTTTTATCAAGAAAAACACTAACTTCATCTTCAGCATCAATGTAAGCTTCTAATTTTTTTTGTTTAAATAATAACAGATGTGAGTTATACGTTTATAACTTTTATTTCCAGCTTTCAGACTAGGAAGCCATGTCATCTCTTATGTCACTAAACTAACTTAAAACATGTTCTCCACACCATAATATCAGATTTGTGATTTAGAATCCTGGTGCAGCGCAGTTCCATACCTAAGATATCAATATTCTTAACTACTTTATCCCAGCCTCTTGTTCATACATTATTAGAGTGCAGATGTGCCCCCCTAACTAGATTTTAAGTTGATCATAAGGGTAAAAAAATATTTTAATCTGTGTATCCACCCGATCCTATTATAAAATATAGCATAATTTTAAATGTACAATAAATAATTTATATTTATTGCCACGTTAAAACGTATTAATTATAAGGAATTACCTCTTCCACACATACTGTGTTGAGTCCAGGACAAAGTGATGAGATCATCATCATTGCCTCCTTCCACTCTAGAAAAACGTACTACCACATTCAGAAATGTTCCCTTATTTGAAGTCCACATCATGCTTTTACACCTCTTCTTCCATTTTTGTCGCAGTCATCCTTCAGTCTTCCACATACTCCCCACTTTTCTAAGAATATTTTAGGCCCTTGTTCACCATTCCCCCCTTTATCCACACTCTTGTTAACATCTTGAGATACTATATAAATAATTCAACATTCTTATCTCACAGATACTTGTGTCGTTTAAAAGCCAGTGATCTTTATTTCTACCACAGCAGGAACCCACCAATTTAGGCTTATTTTGTGTAATTCCAGGAGATTTCTGTAGCAAAATCAGTAATATCAGTCTCTGGTATTTTTATCCATCCCTATATTTAGTTGTTTTCATTCTTCCATTGAACTTGCACTGTTTTCTCATCTGTCCTCTATTCCCCATATTTGTTTCTAATCATCACAGCCTATCAGCCCCTCTGAGTTTTATAATCCTTCCTATTAATCCTAACCACTGTGACCCACTGATCCAATATTCGTTCCCCAGCATACTGGATACTCTTAACTCCTTAAATGTTTGTTTGTTTGTTCCTACCTTGCTAGTTTAAGTCCCTAGATAACTTCAAATATCTTTGTGTCAACTCTTCTGGGATACTGTCATTGACAAAAATAATGAAACTGATATTTTTGCCATCCCAACCTCATGTTTGGAAGTGTTTGGCATGGCCATGGAATGCTGACGACCTGATATTATAAGAAAAATTGTCAAATACTCCAAGTTTGATCAAAAGAGGTTGAATCTCAGTCTTTAGATAATACATAATATTTGAAGTTACTAGAAAAAAAAAATGATTTTGCTCACTCTGTACTAGAGATTAAAAAGTGTATACATATATTAATATAAAATCAATAGTATAGAGGAAATAAAGATATTAAAAATAAACTTTAGGTTGGGTAGAAGCCAAGTATTTTTAAGGACTCCATTAAAAGTATTCCTTAGTTGTGGTCCCTAAACTTAGATATTTAAGATAATTCTCTGAGACTTTAAAAATGCTGAGACCAAGGCTCCATCCTTGAGTTATTATTCTCTAGGTCTGCAGTGAGAAGGTCTACATTTTCATAAACACCACTAATCACTGTGATGTATGTACAGGTGTAAGAATCACTACCTTAAAAAAAGCAAAATTCAGGTCACCATTTCCTTCAATATACGGAATTTTACTTCTTCCCCCACCCCCTTGTGTCATAATCAGTCATTTTAGGAGAAATCTCACAGCTAAGAGAATTTTCTTATTTATTCTGGTGGGTTGAAAACGCAGTCCTCTATGGGCCACATTTCCCTCAGTCAACGATGTCCTGCATTGTCTTACTGTCAATCATTCTTTCAGGAGTAATCATCTATCAATTTCACCTCTCCTGTCAAGCCATTTTTATGGCATCTAAGATTTATGTAACAGGAACTGCTTTCCAGAGCAAAGCATCAGCTCTGAACACTGTTTACAGGACTGGGATCTTTCTCAATGCCATGTGAGGAATGATAACCCTGAAAGCTGCTGAGAAATAGTTTGAACAGCTTGAGGTTTAGTGACAATTCTCCCCAGCAATCATCAGACAAACTCAGCATGTTGGATTTCTTTTGCCAAAAGGGTGGACAAATAAACACTTCTAAGTTTGAGAGAATTTGGTTTATAATTCAAAATATAATAAATATCATTCTATCAATTAATAAGTGAAAATAAGATATTTCTGTGCATGAGACGTTAATAATAATATAAAACATTTTTTTTCAATAATTAGAATCTGACCTTATCACTTAAATAAAAATATGCAATTACCTTTACAATGGCATTTTAAACCTGGTCTCAAATAAATTAAATTTGACTGCAATATGTTTGGATATTAATGATTTAAAGGAACTGTTTATTTAGACCCAGAAAGCAAGCTTCATTTCATCATAAATGAGCTTTCTGGTGCTCTCATCAAAAAATTAAAAGTCCTGATTTGGTAGTCTTTGCCCCAGTAATACCAACAACTCTCCGTTTCCTTTCTCTCAATTACTCAATAATTAATAAAGAAAATGTTCATGTTTTTTTCTACCTTACATACTCAAAGAAAACGAAGATACTCATATTAGAACTATATGATTTACAAGGTGAGAGAATTAGAAATCACTCAGTATATCCTCAATTGCTTTAAATTCATTTCCACATCCAAAATTTTTCTGCCTTCTCATATGAATCCCACCCTGAGGCCATACTTACCTGATCTTGTCTTGAAAGTTATTTTAATAGAGCCATCATATGTTAAAACATAAATAATATCCATTAATAAAAACTAGTAAACAACACCAATTAATACAATATTTATAGAACTATTTTTTTGCAAGTAGTTATTGCAATGTAGTTTTTAATGTAGTATTTCAATTTCTATTGCTCTACCTTACGAGGCCTGTCTACGGGGCTTGGGAGGCCAGGGTAGCTATTAATCTAACCATTCTGCTTGAATTAAAATGTCACTTGATTAAAAGAATGACCATGTGATCCATACTTGGAGCTGAAGAAATGTTAGTCATTGCAACCATATCTCAATAACATCACAGGGCATCCAAGAGTATCATCCAAAGAAGTTATTATTAAAAATATCTGTCTTTTTCTATTGTCTATACTGTGAAAATTGCTGAGAGGCTCTCACCCTGCTACTTCAGTTGAGCTCACTTTCCCGTGTCTCTTTCCAATTAGTCCTCTAACTTATTGCAATGCCCTCTGCTATGCTGGAGCGGAAAGCAGTCCTTCCTTCACTCTGGCCGTTTTCCTTGGAGCATCTGCCTGAGCGGCCTCTGTCCTTTCCATCCTTTGCCTTTCCACAGCCCTCACCGTGCGAGTTTGGAGAACCAGACTAGGTCAGAACCCCAGTGAGCAAGGAGAGGAGAAAGACTGAGAGACACATTAATAATTTGTTACCCTTTCTACAAAAATGTACATTACAGAAATAGTACATGCACTTAAGTCTTAAACTTAAAATGCTGAGCATCTCAAAAAAAGGGAAGAGTTGTTTTAAAAATATGACTGTATTTGATAAAATGTAAAATATGTAAGTAAAAATATAAGTAATATTATGATCACCTATAGAGTACAAATGTATTTTATGTTATGAGGTTTATATGTTTCCTAACAAACTCATTTTATATATACATATGTTTTATATATATACTATATTTTTATACATAATAAACAAATGAAAGTATATTTAATTGTTTATTTCTCATACAGGCAATCCCAAAACAGATTGAGTCTAAACAGATATCTAATTGGTACATCTCAGTAATAATGGAACCACCAACTGCCTCTCTTGTTCCAACAGAATGATCTGAAATTCTTACATGGATTTAACCTCTGTTATTTGGGAATGGAATCCAATAAATTATTGAAAGAAAAGAGAAAGCAATGGGGGAGGGGGAGAGGGAGGGAGAGAGAGAAAAAAAGAGGGAGAGGGAGAGGGCGAACAAGAGGGATATCGCTTAATCTCTTAAGAAATTGTACTGGGCAATAAGTTCATAGTTTGTCTAACTGTTCAAAAGATGGCTGGTACTCAAAGAAGTAGCATTCTTAAGTTTTATTTGAAAAATTGAAAAGAGGAAACAAAATCTGGATGTAGGACTAAAATGTTAAGAATATTAACAATTTCCTAATATTTCATATTATCTTTAAACTGCACTCATTAAGTGAATAAATTAATCAAAATGAAGTATGGAGATTTAATCAATTTTTGTTGTTGTTTAGCAAGACTCTTTTGCAAGAAATCTAAATTTAAGAATTAAAGTGAAGTCATTACGTGAATGAAGGAAATATAAATGGGAAGGAGTAAGGAAATATAAACATCAATGATAGTCTAATGTAGAGTAATAATTCCAATTTTAATCTTTATTTTGTTAGAGACAGTCTTCATCATATGTCTAAATAGCCTTGAGCCAAAGCCACAAAGATCATTTCAGTATCAGAAAATGTCTTATAAAAATTTAAAATTATGTGATTATATTCTTATCTACTGATTTAGCCCTAGGTACCCAATCTGTCACTCCATTAGCAAATGACTGGTATGGTTAATTAGCAATTCTCTCTTGAAGTGATCCTTATAGACTTGAAGAATTGGTAACATAACCTAAGTCATTTCTACTAACCTATTCTAGAGGTTTACTTCTTTTATTGTACACAGAGCTCTCCATAGCCCCATGCCTTGGGAAAGACTAATTAAAATCACTGAAGGAAATATGATCAGCCAGATGAGGCAGAAAATAAATCTAGGGGGAAAATCATTTAATAGTTGTTACATTTTTTAATAAAATGCTTTTCTTAGATGCTGAAAGAATATATTTTACTAGAAGTTATTAAGCAGAGGTAATGTGACTTTCCCCACTTTATTTTCATGTATAATAACATATTTAAATGTTCAACACATGTTTTAAATAAAATCGTGTACCTTAAATGTGAAAAAATCTAACTTAAGGCTTTTTTTTAGATAAGAGAATGTAAATGAAGAAGTAAGATGTTCATCTGGTAGGCTGAGTAGCTTACTTTATGTCACCTCAAGGTGATTATCAGAATTAATTCCAGGCTATGAAGATCCACAGGAAGGAAGAGTGTGGCCAGACTGGCCCGTATACCTATCTAATAGGCCTCAGGTCAAAATACATCTATTCCATTTATAAAGACAACATGACTACTATTTCCAAATAGTGAATTTTAGCTCAGCAAGCTTCCTCAAAATGTATCTCTCTTTTTTTTTAATCCTAGCCCGAGGATATTTTTTGCATTGCTTTTCAGAGAGAGTGGAAGGGGGAGAGAGAGAAAGAAACATGACTGGCTGCCTTCCACATGCCTCAACCAAGGCCAGGAATCAAGCCTGCAACTGAGGTATGTGCCTCAGTTGGAATCAAACCTGGGATCCTTCAGTCCAGGGTCTGAGGCTCTAACCACTAAGCCAACCACTTAGGGCTCAAAATGTATCTTTTTAAGAAAAGCATAATCCAAGAAATAAAAAGCCGGACATCAAAATAGGTGATTCTCCTTTGTAATGATGTCCAAAACTAAGTTTTAGAGTCAGCATTTATGTCTTACATATTTCCTGGAATCTAGATTATGTTTTTCTTTGTTTCTAGAAAGGGTGATGACATAAACTATGCTAGTAAAAGTATATTTTTTACCTACACACACATACACCCCTACATATGTAGGATCCTGGAGCTTTTGTACCAGTTATTACTAGAGAGAAACCTCAAAATCATTATGACCCAATTAGTTTTCATTATATGTTATTTTAGTTTAAATACAATTTATTGTGTTTCTAAAATCTGTTTTGTTTCTTCCCCCCAAAGCAGTCATTTTCAGACCACCTTCTTTTTGCGTTATGGATTTAGTTCTTTATTTTTATCTTTAAATATTTCATTTATTTGAAAATCTCTTGCAGATTGCTTCATTAGCACAAATCTATTACTTGTGAATACTCTAGTGTGGCTCACTCTATGACTGTAAGTCACACTTATGACTGTAATGTCATCTGATAATTTGCAATTTTTGTGAATTCACCCTCAGAAGACCTACCTCTTGAGCATGTCTACATCCATTGACCCTGGATGGCCAGGGTGACCTTACTGTGTGATTTTGCAGTTGTTCCTCCAATGGCCTATGGAGTTCACTGACTCAGGGTTAGCCTTCTATTAATCACTAGGCTAAGGGTGGCTGTACCACATGAGTAGGACAAATTTAACTTTTTGTTTTTGCTAAATGCATTCTCTCATTGCCAGACATTCACTGGGACTCTCTTCCTACCCAGTTTTAAGTAAATCTGGCACTGATAGTTTATTACAATAAAAATTATGATTTTCACCAACTCCCTTTTTTAAACACAAAAGTTTCCCAGATTGGACAATAAACTATAGGGTCCCTTACATACGCAGGGCCTATGACCTTAATGACCTGTAGTGTATTAAAACTTTAGTTTTTAACACAGGGATTCTCAAATATTAGCATGCACTTTGTTACAGATCTCTGGGTTCCACTTGTAGAGTTTCAATTCAGCAGATCCTTGGTACAGTTCAAGAATTGGCATTTCACAAGTTCCCATGTTGATGGCAACTTAATAGAAATAATGTTGATGTTTGATGCTTGCAGTCTAGAACCACATTTTGAAAACAATTGACCTAAGTGGTGTGTGTGTGTGTGAATGTGTGTGAGTGGATGTGTGTGTGATTCAGATACACATGTGGTTTTGACACCTCAGCTATTAGTTTATTTATTTATTTTCTTTTTACTCTTGTTTAATTTTTTCTGGAACCCAGGCACAGATAAATGAGTTAATCATAGACCTCATTTCACAGAGTGTTGCTGTGACTGGTTGTTCATGGCCTTTATTTTATTTCCCCTTCATTTCCCTACTTCTATTTATTTTCTTTAAAGATAGAAAACTATTCTGTTTGATATATGAGCTTTAAAATTTGTTTTCTTGAATTCCTATAATTATAATATATATTATTATATATGTAAATGTGTATATATTTTACTTTTTAACATTCTATGTAATAATATATTTTAATGCTCTTTTGGATTCATTTAGCTAAAATTGTATTGAACATTTTCTCCTCTAGGCTTACAAGTAGAAATTAACTTTTTAAGTTTTGTTTTTGTTATTTTAATTATACTTTGGCCCTGTTTTAAATCAATATATTAGCCTCTCACTTACTCCTTCACCTCCTTCTCCCAAGACTATGAAGTTCTTTTCTTTCTTTATATTTTCCAAAATAAGTTTTATTATGTGGAATGATCAGAGTCTCGAAGTTCTGGCCACAATTACCTGTAAAACTACTTAGGCCTGGTGTTTGTTTGTTTTTAAGTGGCAAGGGAGAGTGAGAAAGGTCTTTGATTATTATTAATAGATAATGGATTTCTAATTTAAATATCAATTTTTAAAAATTATATTCTTTAACAAATCTATTTTATTTGGTAATTACTGTATACATGTTCATATAAATAAATTCATATATACAACTTTATATTTTTATCCCATATCTTTTTGTCTGCTGTACCAGCAGTTACTTTCCTATTTATATTCATATTTCTGATTTTTCTCCCTCCTCATTGGCCCTGCTTTCCAAAACTGTATCTACCTCATTAGGTGTTTGTTAATACTGTTTGTTGATGTGTCTTTGCTGTTTTTTGTTTCTTTAACTCTGGTTATAATCTTTCTACTTTTTTGGTATTTTTTTTTCTTTATTTTTTTCTACCTTTTTGTGTTGGGTTATTGTTTTCTTTATTTCTTGTTTTCTGATCGGTCTAATTAAAACTATACACTATTCTGTAAGAAAGAGTTAAGCTAGATTCAGAAATCTTGGCATAGCATGTTTTCATTATTTTGAAGTTTCCTTACAAATTTCTCTTTAAAACAAAAGATATTTAAGAAATATTTTATTTAATTATAGACATACTAGATATTCATTTTGTTCCCCTTTTTTATTGACAGAAGCCTAAATTCAGCACAGCAGTGTGTCTGGATGTCAGTACTCACTGTGATATACTGAAAAATACTCCCTCCTCCCAATATCAGGCCCTAAACCTGGGACCTGTTATATCTTTTTTCTAAAAAGAGTATTTGTAGATGTGATCAAGTTAAGGATCTTGAGGAAAATTATCCTGGCTTATCAGGGTGGTCCTTAATTGCCATTATATAATCTCTGTAAGAAGAAGGCTGAGAGAGATTTGGCCCACTAAGGAGAGAAGGCAATAGGAAGACAGATGGAAAGATTGGAGAGATGCAGCCACAAGCTAAGGGCACTGACAATCACCAGAAGCTGGAAGAAGAAAATCCATGTCTCTCTCCTTGAGCCTCTGAAGGGAGTATGGCCTGCTAAGACCTTAATTTTGGACTCTGGCTCCAGGACTGTGAGAGAATAATTGTGTTGTTTTAAGTCATTTGATTTTGATAACTGTAGTTTTGGCACCAGGAAAGGAATGCACTTACCCAGACATTCTTGCAGTTAAAGTGGTTGCATGAAACAGTCATGGACCCTGTCCTAACATAGACGGCATCCTTTCTTCTTTTCCTTTCTCTCTTCTTTCTTCCTGTGGCATGCCTGTGGCTGGGTATGAAACAGAGTATCACCTCCTTGGGGACTCTTCTTAGGATGCTTAATCTTTCCTGACTGACTGTGCCTAATGCTCAGGGAGTGAGTGGAAGAAAGAAGAGGTGTGTGAATCCTGGTAATCAGTCGACAACTGTTCTTATCACCCTTTACCCCGACAAACCTAGGCATTAATGTTACCCCCATTACCTGTTCTCAGCCGTGGCTGTTGTTTGTGGGGGTGGTCAACAAAAGCAGAGAAATAAACAGAAAAACATCACCACCACCAGCACCACTCCAGGCTGCCTCTCTATCCCTCAAGTAGTGAAAACTCACCCTGTCTACCAGGCATTAGTGTTTGCTTTGTGGACTAGGTCACACTTGCCATCTTATCCTCAGTAGTTTTCACACTTATTTCATTCTATATGTTTGCACTTCCTCTCTGGCATCTCCAGACTCCCCTAGCACATTGTGTTGGCTTGTCATATTATCATGAACCAGAAATCTCAAGTATTTATTTAAATTTTTTTTCAGCTGCTGTTATGTTTTTGCGTGTGCTTGTAAGCAAAACTATGCTTTGCCACATCTGTTCATTCCACCTTTTCCCTTAAAGTTACAGTTTATAATGTTTGTGAATTTAGTTCTCATACAACCCAATGTTTTCTATATTCTCTGTCCTTTGTTTACACACTTTGAGGTTCAAAGAAGGTTGAGTTGCTTTCTAAGGCATAAATAGTAGTTGAGTAGACACGTTCGAAACCATAATTGTCATATCTGCAAGTCCTACAGGGACTAGATTAATTGCACAGATTTACACTTTCTTCTGTGTCTCAGGGAGTGAACTGAGTTTATTATCTAGTCCTTTTCTGTGTTATCTGAAATGTCTACTTCTCAGCAGCAGCATCCGTGCCTGGAAAGTTTACTTCACAGAGTTGAAAACCTTGGATTGAGCGTACAAATGTGTGTGTGTATGTGCACGTTTGTGTGTAAGCTTCTCCACACCAACAAGCAATTCTTAGGCACCAGCAGATTGTTGGAGAATTCAACTCAAGTTTTACATTGTCTACCCAGGGGTAGTACAGGCCCACCCTCCACCTCAGACGCCAATTGCAAGCCCAGGTTAACTATGCTTCTGACAGACTGGCTATCAATTGGCAGCTCCCACTACCTCCTCCATGGGTTTGATTAATTTTCTAAAATGGCTCACAGAACCCAGAAAACCTGTTTACTTACTAGATTACTGATTTATTACAAAGGGATTAAAAGATATGAGTCAACAGTCAGATGAAGAGATACATAAGGCAAGGTTTCAAACAAAGGAGGTTTTATCCTCATGAAGCTTGGCATCTCCAAGCTCCAGAATGGGGGTACATGCAAGTGTTCTGATTACCGAACATGAAAGTTTCCTGAACCTTCTCCTCTTGGGTTTTTATGGGGCCTTTATTACCTAGGCATAATTGATTGAATCATTGGCTATTGGTGATTGACTCAACCTTTAGCTCCTTTCTTTTCCTAGTAATCAGAGAGTGGGACTGAAGTTTATTCATGGTTGGTTTCCTTACTAGCCCTCACCTTAAGTGCTTTTCAAAAGTCATCTCATTAATATAAACCCAGTTGTGGTGGAAAGAGACCTGATATGAATGACAAGCTATCCATTCATCTTATGGTTCGGAAGTGTTTTCAGAAACTGAGGACAAGAGTTCAAATATTATAACTAACAAAAGATGCTTTCATTGCTCTTATTGCTCAGGAAATTCCAAGGGATTTTGGAGCTGTGAGCCAGGAGCTGCAGATGAAGACCAAATACATATGAAAAATATATTTTCGTCACCAGAATAACCAAATATATACATATATATTTCTTATAAATCACAATATTGTAGGAATAACTTAATTTTTACTAAAGACTGTTCAGAGCATAAGTGTATATTTTTAGATACATAAAAGAAAAGATTTCCAAATTGAATGCAAGAAACACAGAGGCTGACTGAGGTCCTGAGGATTTGCCTTGAGATTGATGTGGTTAATCTAAAGAATTTATGAAGTGAGGTTGTAATTAATTCCTACCTTCTATAGTAGTATTTTCTTGCATGTGTGGGAATCAGGTAGGAGCTCACAGTGGGACTAACTTTAATGATCTTAGTTGTTTGACCGAAATATCTTTCAAGGCACTGCATCTTCTCAACATTCACATTACTGAAATTATAACTATGTGTTTTGAAAAATGCAATTGCAGTTTCTATCATTATACTAAAAGAATAACAGAGAAATATCCTCCCTCAGGTCACATAAAAATAAATGGGGAAAGAAGTTGTTAAGAAGAAACAACAGGACTCAAATGAAGTCACTTGTGCTAAGTCCCACAACAACAAACAAGACTTAGTTGCAGTTTCAGCCTCTTTCAGAAATGTGATCTTTGATCAGTCAATCTGACATTACCTGGTCAGCACCAGTGGAACCAGATGGGTCTGAAGCTGAAACACAACTGAGGTCTAGATGTTATCTTTAGTTTAATTGAAACTCTGTCTCTGAGGTCAATAGACCCTGAGGTCAATAGACCCAAAGCTTTGTTTCTAAGATTGTTTAAGGCTGATCTTGGCCTCATTGTCCTGAGGACTTAATAAATAAGGGAGTGAACATGCAAAGGAGAAGGAGGCAAGTAGGTCAGAGTGCTGGGTGAAACCAGTTTGAATCAAAAGGAAAGAAAGGAGAAGAGCTCATATTAAAGAAATGAAGTCTCTATGTGACTACAGAAACTTCCTTTTCCCCACCATCTTCTGCCTATATAAGCCTTCCACTTTGTACAGCATCCTTGAGCTCCCTTCTATTTGATAGAAGGAAGTGTTGCCTAATTCATGAATCATTGAATAAACCCTATCAGATCGTCAAATTTGCTGAGTTGAATTTTGATTTTTAACAACCTGAATTAGGATATTACTGAATAACACAGAGCCTAAAATAATGGGCTATAGAGTCAGATACTTTGGTTTGAATCTGTTTTGTCACTTCAAGCTGTATGACTTTGAGCAAGTTACTAAACTAATTGAGTATCAAGTATTATCTTATATAAAATGAGAGAGGTTGAAACTTTCTCATTAAGCTATTGCAGAATTCCTTTGTATTACTCTGGGTTCTCCAGAGAAACAAAACCATCAGAATCTCTCTATATGTAGATGTATAGAGATATAGAGATAGTTTTCCACATATTTATCTCTATAGCTATCTAACATTTATCTATCTATCTATCTATCTATCTATCTATCTATCTATCTATCTATCTATCTATCATCTATCTATCTATCATCTATCTATCTATCTATCTACCTATCTAGAGAGAAGAAATATTTTATGACATTGGCTCACACAATTGTAGGGACTGGCACATACAAAAGTTGTAGCATGAGCCTGAAGACTATAGACTAGGGTAAGAGTTGATGCTGCAGTCTTGAGTCTGAATTTTGCAAGTCAGCAGGCTGAAACTAGGCAGGGTTTCTAGGTTGCAGACTTTAGGAGAACCCTTTCTAAGGGTAATGAGTAAGAATCTGTCTCATTCCTGTCCCCTAGCTTATTTTGTTTTGCTGACAATCTTAGGCATTCATTTTCTTGCAGATGCCTGCCTTCATCTTCACATAGTGTCCTCTCTGTGGGCATGTCCTTCTATCCAAATTTTGTATTATTAGGACACTAGTTATGTTGGATTAGAGCCCATCCTAATGACCTTAACTAATTGCAACTGCAGCAAAGCTATTTCCAAATATGGTTACTTTCTCAGGTACTAAGAGATAGGGCTGCAAGGTATGAATATTGGGCACCCACAATTCAACCCATAATATTCTTGAAAAAGAAACCACATAATTAATGGTAGTTACTGTTTTAACACATGGTCAGATACTTAAGAAAGACCGAATTTAGAGTTCTTTAAGAAAATAATATATAACTTATGTTAAGATCATAAACTAATTCAAGAATAGAATAATTATTTGTCCTCTTAGTTCTATGACATCAATAATTAAAAAGATAAGATATGGTGCTTATTGAAGGAGAACAGAATTAAAGATAAGTTAAGTTGGCTATAGTAGCAGCTATTGATAAATTGAAGGAAATGGAGAAATTCTAGTTGAAGAAAATACCTATAGATTTTGAGACTATTTTGGCTGTTCCTCAATCAATGAGTTCACAGATATATAGTTCTCCTTGAGAGGATAATCTAATTTTGAAAGTCTTCAGGAGCATACCCTGAAGAATAGTGTGTGATTGAAAAGCTCATAAAGGGAAGGTATGAATTTCCCCATGCAGAGAAAAAATACCAAAGGGAAGGGAATAGGAGTAAATGTCAGCTTGTAGGAGGGCTTACTCCTTGTAAAGGGATTCTGGTGTTGTTACTAACTGATGATGGTCAGTTCCAGCGGGAATTCTACTTTCTCCCACACCAAAGGAAAAAAAAAAATCAAATGCTACATGATTGAATCCAGTCCTATTACATTTTGTCCAAAACCAATTTTCTTTTTTCTTTTTGACTTTCATGTTTAAAAAGTCTAAGGAATCCCAAGGTAGAAGAGCTTAAAAGTGGTTTTAGACTCTCTTATTATTTGGAAGTCCCATGCTTTGGTCAATTATACCTTGACAACTCAGCTTTTCTATTCCTTTTAAATACAAACTGAATTCAAGTTCTCATTACCATGTTAATGTATATTTGAATAATATTACTACTATTTTCCCTACTTCAGTTTATCTCCACTTCCAATCAACTGTTATTGCTCCCATGTTACTCTCAAAAGCTGAATTCTGTTTATGCCTCCTTCTGATACGGGAAAATGGAATAACTTTCCATTACCCATTCATACCACAAATCTTAATTTGCTATTTATTGTCTATGATAGATCAATAGCTTAATGGCTGTAGTCTTCACCCTCTTTGGCTTTACACCCTTTCTATGTGATTTTGTAGCTTCTTTCATCAAGATGTAACTACTTCTCTACCTTTATATTTGCTTTGTCAAATAGAATGTTCTAAAAGTGACAATTTGCCTATTCCAAATCCAGGCTTCTGGAGACATTACATGATTCTGCTCTCTCTATATCCTGATACCAGCCAATGAATTAGCCTAGTTGATACTGAGAAACACCTGGCCCAGTCATATCCATTGCTCTAGCCGACAACTGACCTAGCACTAAACATGTGAGGGAGGCCATCCTAAACCAATCAGTGCCAGCCAGCCTATAGGATATCCCAAAAAATGTATACACACACTTTGAATAATTATAAAGGCAGTCTTTATTAAAATACATTTCATTTTCAAAATTGAGCTATCAGCTGTTAAAGTATGTATATATTTTGGGAGGATACCCCATATTAGTTAATCACTGATGCATGAGTGAGCCCAGCTGAGGTCAGCCAAGTCTAGCCCAGTTCAACAGAACTAGTTTAACTGTTTTAGTGTTAAAATGTGTCCATATCTCATAGGACTACCTATTCCTTCTTATTCTTTTTCCAATATCCTGAAATTTGAAATCAACTAGACTCTTACCAAATAAATTATTATAAAGTTTTATTCTTTTCACTAAACACATATATTCCCACCCATGTCAATATGAGTGAGATTTTTATTGAAATTATCTTAAATTTGGCAAGAAATATTAAAAATTGGAATTATATCTTAAATTACTCAAGTTTTTTTATGTTTGCAGTAAGGTTTGTGATTTTACTCACGTGTTCCCACCCACTTCCTTTTATGACTATTTGGTTGGCAGTTTATTTGAGGGCAACTACTGTAGTTTAGCATATATATATATACATATATACATGTATATATGTATATGTATTAGCACATATATATGTATATATGTGTGTATACATATATATGTGTGTATATATACATATATATATACACACACACACACACATTATACATTCCTGGTTATTGTTAGAATACAATATTACTTAGCCTCTTTTTAGTTGCAATTTGGTGAATTAATTAAGAGACTAATTTGAAGGATCATAGAGCAGGAAAGAGCTGCAACAGCTTGGAGAACTGTTTATGGTAATGCCAAAGTTGTTGGGTGGAGACTCTTCTGCGATAGTTCTGTGAGATATGTAAAGACACCCATCCTTGGGGACTCTCAGGAGTACTGGGTGGAGGAGTGGACTCTGATTAACATGAATGATGGTGTATCATACTCTATTATTTGGATACTAAGCAAAAGTTTATCCACAGACACACTCACCTCTACTACCTCCCACACTTATCCCCAATTCAGAATATTTGATATGTTATTACAGGTATATTTATCATATATCTAACTTTAAGATCTTATTAAATCTAACAGTTCTCAGTTGGTTCTCTAGAGCTTCTAGATATTTAACTGTGTCATTTGAAAATTATACTTTTATACTTTCATTTTTAACAGATTTCTCTTATATCTGTTTAATTTACTCATGCATTGGCCACAAATTCTAGAATAAAATAAAATAATAATAATTAGAGACATCTGTTTTCTTTCTCATTTTAGTGAGTATAACTTTTTGTGCATCATCAAGATTCACGTTAGCTTTTGATTTAAAGGCCATATTTTATGCAGTTTTAAGGAAACACTTCTGCATTCCAACATTTCTATATCTGTTAATATTATTAAAGATCATTAAATGGCACTCTGTTTCTTGAGGTGATATTTCTTATTGGCCTTATGATAATTGATTTCTAATTTAAAAACATTAAATTTCTAGGATAAATCTTATTTGATTATGGTGGATCATAATATTTTATTTATTTTTTGCTTTCATGCAACAGAGACTCATCATAAGAGATTACAAAAAATTGAGGAAATTTATTGGCACATAGTGAAAATGTGAGCAAGGAAGAAAAAACAGTCTGATAAATTACAGTTCTGCATCTTCTCACTTTAGTGATGAAACAGTAGGGACTGCTGGTTGACAACTTCAAAAAAGCCTACATGATGAAGAAGATTTTTTACAGCAAAGCAGAGCACTGTTAACAGACATAATGGTAAGGGGTATAGGACAGGTAAACGTTAAAAAAATTAAAGGTAAAATCACACACAAAATTGTATTAAATGTAATGCTCCCCTTGGTTTGCTAGTAGTTTATTTATAATGTCCTCATTTACAATAATAAGTGACATTAGTCACTGATATTTTTGGTTCTATCTTTTCAAACTCTGTATAAAGATTAGTATAGCTAGAGAGAGGAAACTCTGTATGTCTTTTCATATTTTCTTCACTCTCAAAAACACATTAAAACACAATAATCATGTTTGAAAGGATGAAAAAATCTCACAAAGTGTTCTCTGGGTCCATCATCTTCTGTAGAAGTAAATTTCTCCAAGATTGTTGGTCTCCTTCAGTTGAAAATAGAGTCCATTTTAGTTATTTCTATTTTTCAAAACATTCATTATATTTATTTTTTCAAATCATTAAACAAGAAGTATAATGAAAATTTTAAAATATTTTGAATTTACTCAAAATCAACTCAATTACATTATAAATGCAGAATTTTTAAAAGGCAACTCACTGAATAGGAGAACATATTTGCCAATGTTACATTAGATAATGGGGTAAGATCCAAAATTTATGAAGAACTTATAAAATTCAACACCAGAAAACCAAACAATCCAATTAAAAAATGGGCAAAATACCTGAATAGACACTTTTCCAAAGAGGACATGCAGATGGCCAAGAGACATATGGAAGGATGCTCAAAGTAACTAACCATCAGAGAGATGCAAATTAAAGCCACAATGAAGTATCACCTCACACCTGTCAGAATGGCTGCCAGCAACAAATCAACAAACAACATGTGCCGGCGAGGGTGTGGAGAAAGGGGAGCCCTAGTGCACTCTTGGTGGGAATGCAGACTGGTGCAGCCACTGTGGAAAGCAGTATGGGGGTTCCTCAAAAAATTAAAAATGGAGCTGCCTTATGACCCAGCCATTCCACTTCTGAAAATTTATCTGAAGAAACCCAAAACACTAATTTGAAAGAATTATATATACCCCTATGTTCATTGCAGTGCTGTTTACAATAGCCAAGATTTGGAAGCAGCCCAAGTGTCCTTGGGTATATGAGTGGATAAAAAAGCTGTGGGATATTTACACAATGGAATATTACTCTGCTGTAAAACGGAAGAAAATGTTACCCTTTGCAACAGCATGGATGGACCTGGAGAACATTATGCTAAGTGAAATAAGCCAGTCAGAGAAAGACAGGTACAACATGGTTTCACTCATATGTGGAATTTAATGAACATACTGAAATATGAAGCAAAATAGAGACAGACTCACAGATGGAAAACAGGCAGACAGCCCTCATTGGGAGTGGGGAGGTTGGGGTGCTGAGGCAGAGGTATTAAGCGAAAGAAAGGGGGGGGAAAGAGAGAACTCATGGACATGGACAACGGTGTGTTGATTGCTGGGGGTGGAGGTGGAAGAGGGCATAGAGGGGATAAATGGTGATGAAAAATGTTTAATTAAATTAAAAAAATAAAACTAATAATGCTAAATAAAATATAAAAATTTTAAAATATATATAGTACCACTAACTAGGTGGCTTTGACAGCAGATAGTTATAGTCTCACAGTTTTGAAGACCAGGAGTCCAAAATCAAGGTGTTGATTTTATTTACAGTGTTTACAAATGTACTTTATCTCTGTTCCTTGTCTTTTAAAGTATATTTTAAGACATCAGTCTACTTCAGTTTTTATTTTTGTTCTATTTATTGCCTGTTTTCTGTTAATATTTATATTTTTATTATGTATTTGCTGCTGCTGCATTTATTATTTACTTCTTGAATTCAATGTCATTTTTTTCTTATGAGGTAATTTGTGAATTCATTGCTAATCTATTATTACATAATCAATTTGTCCTTCAACCAACGTTTTAAAAATATGCCGAGGGCAGATTTTAAATTTTAAATTTTTGTAATCTTCTTGCTCTGTGTGAAGAACACAGAGACACTGCTTGAACAGAGCCTAAAGCATACTAGTGTCATATACATATTATTCTCCTAATGACTTAATACATGATCCATGTTTTTAAAATGTTCAGTAGATTCTGAAAATAAAACATATTTCTTTTGTAGTAAAGTAGTTTGATTACATATCTATTAGTTAACTTATTTTTATATTTTCTGTCTTATTCTCTATTTGAATTTCCTGATATTTCATAGATTGAGGGATATTTGCTAAATCTCTCCCAATTAATTTATGTTTCCTTGAATTTTCATTGTATGTTAAAATATATTGTTTTTATGTTATATCTATATTAGTTGACACAATGATCACTCACATATTCATTATGGATTATAGTTATGAATATTAGTTTATTTTCCCATTTAATATTATATCTTTATTTTACATTGTAGAATGTTAAGGGTTGGATCGCATCCACTGAAAATTCATGCTGAAGTGCCAATCACCAGCACCTCATACTATGGCCTTATTTAGAAGTAGAACCACTGACTCTCCTCACTAACATAGACTCTTACTTCAATATGACTGATGTCCTTATAAAAATGGGAAAGTTGAAAACAAACATGCATTTCAGAGGGAGAATGCCATGTGAAGAGTTACAAGGAGAAGACAGCCATTTACAAGCCAAGGAGATCCTAAGGCTACCAGGAGCTAGGGGAGAGGCCTAACACAGATCGTTCCCTAGAACCTTCCAAGGTAGTATGATCCTGCCGACACCTTGATTTTAGACTTCTGGCCTTCAAAACTGTGAGGCTATAACTATCTGTTGTCAAAGCCACCCAGTTAGTGGTACTTTGTTGCCACATCCTAGGAAACTAATTCACAGAATAATAGTTTGCCATTATTACTTTTTTCTTTTGTTGTATTTTTAACTTCTCTGATATGTCATATTTTAGATTTTTAATTATAACCTTACTGTATAATGTAGATTTAAGTGCTTCTTTTGTAAGTACCATATAATTGAAATTTACTTTTTATATAACCTGAGGGAAATTAAACCCTTATGCTGCTTCTTTCGAAGTGAGATGCTGGTATATTTATGCTTTGATGCTATTTGTTTATATTTCTGTCTAATTATCTAGTCAAAGTGTAGTTGGCCTGTATCTTCTAAATTAATTTAATAAGAATATAAAATGATTTCTCTAAGCTTACAAAATATGTACTTAAACAAAAATTCTCTAATTATCAAAAGTAAAAAGCAATGAAATTTTGATCATTTGTGTTTAGCCTAAGTTCTCTTACTCTTCCTAATATATATTAATATTTCCCCCTTTTTTTCTAATACTTGTTGACTTTAAAAAAGAAAAAAAGTAGCCTAAGGTTATTATCATACTCATCATATTTTAATTTAGCTATAATTCTAGATTGCTTTTCTTATTTACATTCAATTTCATAACTATCAGTTACATCAATTATTCCTAACTTTTAAAAAATATGAGTAGTTTCATAGACATTTTCCAATTTCTCTAATAAGAGTTCCTTCTAGTTATATTTTTAATTTTGACTCTTTTATGACTAGGTTAAAAGTCTGTGAGCAATATTTTTAGAAAGGCTATTTTCTGAGTTCCTGCATAGTTTAGAATGTAATTATGTTAGACTTGCACAGAAATGATGACTTTATTAAGTCTTGGCCATGATTGTGGCTGATTCCCAATGACTTTCTCAGAAGTCAGTGGGTTTATATTAATATAGCTCTGGCTTACTGAGAAGGGAACAGACATGTTGAGCAACTAATTTTTCTTATAAATATTTATTGAATGAAAGGAGAAAAACTAGATAAAATTATAAATGATGGGGATAAAAATAACACAGTGAAGAGGGATAACTGTGGAGAGTTGTAATTTTTTTAAAAAATATATCTTTATTGATTTCAGAGAGAGGAAGGAAGAGGGAGAGAGAGAGAGAAACATCAATGATGAGAGAGTCATTGATCGGTTGACTCTTGCACACCCCCGACTGGGGATTGAGCCCTCAACCCGGGCATGTGCCCTGACAGGGAATCAAACCCCAATCGCCTGGATCCTAGGTCGACACTCAACCACTGAGCCAAGCCCGGCCGGGCAAGAGTTGTAATTTTAGACAGATCAGGGAAGGTTCCAATGAGGAGGTGGCTTTTGATCAAAGACTCGAAAAGAATAAAGTAACTCAGGAGTAAAGCTGGAGTAGGGCAGATCAGGTTGTCAGCAACATGCTTAGTGCACTTCAGAAGAGCAAGGAGACATTGTGGCTGGAGCAGAGAAAGGGAAGGTGATAGTGATGTGAAATGAGGCACAAAGTTAAAGTAAGATTAGAATTTATAGGGCTTTGTGGGTTTTGATGGGACTTTATTTTTAATCTCCATAGGATCAGAAAATATTAGAGAATTCTGCAGTTAGAAGAAACATAATCTTAGTTACATATCTACGGATTTGAGACTAGAGTGTAAGAGGACAAGGACAGAAGGTAGCCAATCAGTTAGAATGCTAAAAAAATAATCCCCATGGATTATTAAGAATATTTGATGGTGCTTTAGACCAGAATAGCAACTTTGAAGAGGGTGGGGAAGGGAAGTTAGCTGAGTGATTGGATATGGAGTAGTATAAAAAAGGCAAGTCAAAAGCAAAACTAAAGTTTTTGTCTGAATAACTGGAAGATGAAGTCACATTTATCAAAATGGGGAAAATTAGAAGGAATAAATTAGAGGTGAATGTATCAATAATATCTGTCTTGATATGTACATTTTTTATAATGACTAAGCAGTTAAGTAGATTCGTGGATTATCATTTGCATATTTGACTCTGAATGCAGAAGAGATAAAATTTGATATCATCAGGGGCATGGATATAAATCCAGAATCGAAGAAATCTGATGATTGAGCTTTGAGATACACTTAATATATAATATGTAGAATAGATAGGTAGAGTTGACAAGGAGACTATGTGTAAGAGGCAAATGAAGAAGGAACAAAAATGGAGGAGTCCAAAAAGCCAAATGAAAAAAGTGATTGAAGGAGTTGGATGTGGCCAACCATCAAATGCTGTTTCCAAGTCAAGGAGGATGAGTACTGAGAATCAACATCAAATTGAGAAAAGTGGAGTCACTGTTGACTATGACACTGACAGTTTTATGGAGAAATGGGAGAAAATGATTTATTGAAGAGGGTTCATCTGAAAATAAAAGAAGAGAAATTAGAGATAGTGAATAGAAGCACATTATATGATGAGTTTTGCCCTAATAGGTAACAGAAAAATAGAGCAGTAAGTGGACAAGTATATAGACTCAACTTAGATTTATTGTATTTATTTTATTTTATTTGAAATATTTTAAAATCAACACTATGAACATATGCTGATGGGAATTATGCATTAGAAGAAATGGTTCATGATGGATATGAAGAGGAGAATTGCTAAAGTAATGACCCTGAGTGGTCAGCAGATGTGACAATAAGGACCCATCAGTCAGCCATCATCACGGCCCTCAGCTACTTTATCTGAAGGAAAGGGAAGGAAAAAGAGTATATGAATACAAATGCAGATAGGTAGAAATTAGGTATTTTCAATAAATTAGGAAGGAAGATCTTTAGATGAGGGTGAAGACAGAAGCTAGTGTTGTCTAGAAGAATGTGAACATAAATGGGCTGTAGCAGCAGCTCTGAAAAATGATATGCAGAGACTCCAATGGGTAGGGTCCAAAGATTTTTTAGGATTCCACTCTTTTCTAACTGCCTAACCATGGGTGGTGGAATTTTCTTTATGTACGCCAACAATACAGAAGCAGATATGGCAATTCTTTTAGTAAAGCAGACATTAGGAATTGTTTTGCAAAAAAATTTTAATTATTATAAAAATAATGTCATTTGTTAATAAATTTTTGAATTTAAAAATAGTTATTTTTCATAAAAATGTTACTTCAGCCTACATGTAATGAGTTTCTTTTTCTAATTTTCAAATGAATTAATACATAAATAGTTTAAATGTTTCCCCATTTTTATATCTAATATAACAAATTTCAACAGATATATAACTCACATTTAAAAACAAAATGTTCTTCAATGTTTTCAATGACTTCTAAGAGTTGAGAGATCTGAGGTTAATAAGTTTGAAACCACTAGAGTAAGAAAACAGGTTATTCAAAGACTTTTTCTGATCATTTTCCTCTGGCCTAATTTAATGTGCCAAATGCTTAGTGTTCTCCATATGTTTTCCAAGTAAACCTTCTATAAATTTGCCTCTCAACATCTACCCTACCCCACCACTTCTGTATTTAAAGAACATACACCCATTTTTTATTTTTTATTTTCCTCTTTTGTGAGAATTAATGAATGCTTTGTCTTCTTTTAATAGGTAAACAATTAGTGACATTGGATGAGCTTCTGGAGATACCTTGAGAATAAAGATTTATACATTTTTGAGAGACAAAAACTCATAGACAGGATCTTTAAACCTAGGTGATAAAGATTTTTTAAGAAGATTACCCTTCCATTCAGATTTTTCATTATGTTCATAGACCTCATTTTTCCCCCACAACTATTGCTTTGATTAGTTACTATGTCATACTCTCTAGTGTTATTATAGTGAAAAAAAAGTTATATTTACAACTACTACTACTAATAGTAATTTATGGGCATCAACAACCTATTAAACATTGTAATATGTGGTTAGTTACTCCTAAAATAGGGAGTCAAGTATTTTCACAGTAAATTCCCATTATTACATTTTGAGTAGGCCAAGCATAGGGAAGATATGCCGAAAAGAACAAACAAATATACAAACAAAAACATCAAAGCCCTTTAATATGTCAGGAAAAATTGCGATTGACTGGGAAACAGGCAAAAACCATCACTGGGTGTCCTGTCCTTATCTCCACTTTTCATTGTCTTTTCAAGCTATCTGCAATTATAGAAATGTGTTAGTAATGAACAGTGCAAATTATTTTAAGCTCTAGTATATCAATGAATCGTATTGTTTCTTATGGTGAGTGCAATTGATTATTGTCTTCTGGATATTGACTAGTTTTGTCCATTTATTTCAGCTTTTGGGATGGCCCAAATATGTGTATTCTTTGAATTCTCCTTTAAAGAGGTTTGAACATCTTTTTGGGTTCTTCATTAATTAAGGAGCTAAATGCAATTTTTGCTAGTCTTTATTTTATATTTCTGTGAGAACTATGATAGTAGGTATTCACAAAAATTATCTTCTAATAATATTGAGCCAATGCATTTTATCTTTCCTTCTAATCATTTAAAAACACAATTATTTTATAAAATGATACGGAAACTATGAGTAGGTCTCGGGCATTCACAGATAGTTATTTTTCCCTGCCCACAGTTTGAAGCTCAACATATAATTGCACTTCAGGTGAAGGTGTGTGTTACTAGAAAGGGGAAGGTCAAAGTTAATTGAAAAACATTCAACACCAAACAACTTGTCTTCTGACAGCATCATTTCATAAAAGAAAATTTTAACAGCAAAATATAGGAAGAGTATCAATTCAAAATAAAAAATAGGTTTTTGATGAAAATGTAGATTTGGGAGAACTTATTGCATCACCTTTAATTTTCCTCACTTAGCTGCAGACAGTGAACTTTATCAGAGGCTACTACTGGGCCAAGGACCAAGTTTAAAGAAACTGAGATTTCACGAGATACTTAGGTGACTGAGGCTTCCTCTGACTTGCTTAAATGAACTATATGCATGCAGTATAATTGTATCAGCAGTTTTACACTACACTGTAATTTCCATTCTCCTCCAGAAGACAGTGAGTTTCAGGCACTATTTGTTAGAGACAGCTGGCTAAGAAACAAAATTCCTTCTCCCCTTCTTCTTTGGCAACAGTCAGAGACTTGGTTGCCTATCTATACTACATTTCCAGTCTCCCTTGCAATTAGACTTGTATTGTTCATTAAATTGCTGGCCATGGCTCAGGGGTTGAGCATCAACCTAGGATCCAGAAGATCATGGTTCGATTCCCCATCAGGGCACATGCCTGGGTTGCAGGCTCGATCCCCAGTGGGGGGCGTGTAAGAGGCAGCCGATCAATGACTCTGTCATCATTGATGTTTCTATCTCTCTCTCTCTTTTTTCCTTCCTCTCTCTGAAATCAATAAAAATATATTTAAAACAAACAAACAAACAAACAAAAACATGCACTTCACTCATGCCCCCTAATAGAGTGGGCATGCCTCTTCTACGCTCTCTTTTACTTCCCAGCAGCTACAACCCAGATGCAGTGGCTACCTAACTGTGACGATGCAGTTGAGGATGGTGAAAAAAGAAATAACTTGGTTTCTGAATAACTATGTGGAACAGATCCGTCTGTTAACAGACTTGTTATACAAGAGAGAAATAAGCTTCCATCCTCTTTAAACTTTAAATTGCCTCTCTGTATAATGACAGACTAGGCTTAAGCTCAATAATAAAGTATATAAACCACATTTTTATTTGTCTTAATATCTCAGTAGGATAGGATGGCAATTGTCACATAAAAATTACAGAAAAACTGCTTTGCAACTTGATAAATAAATGAAGAAATGTTGAGTCGTAACAGCATGAACAGTATATTGGCATGGTCATTTTAGAGGGTTCTCAATTAATAATTACTATTATAAAGTTAGTATTTGGTATAACACTTAGTATTATAAGGCCTTGTTTTAAGTTTTTTTATATATACTAAGTAAAATAATGATTATAACCATCCTATGATTTGGAAATTATGATCATATTATTATGTCCATTTACAGTGATAGAAATTGAAGCTAAAAAATTAAATCACTTTTCCAAGCTTGAACAGACATTTGTGGTGGATACTGGATTCGAACCTCATTATATTAATATTAATTCATGCACAGGATAATATGTAGGCAACATGCCATATTTGGTCAGTGGCTATTTGTTTTTAAAGACAGGATTTATGTAGAAGTTAGACCAATCCCAATGTATGTTTCTCTCAAAAACTGCATTTTCAGAGACAAAGAAATTATCAAGATAATATACAACCCAACTTGTTAAAGGTCTTATAAGTTGACTCATCCACCTCCTACCTCACCTCCCACAAGCTATAATTTCATACACATAACATAGTGTAAAATAATGTACTTTCTTCTGGAAACTATTCTGACCATTCCTTTATAAAGTGTGAAATCAGGTTGAGTATGTGGCTGTCAAAAACATATAAGTTGCCTATATAGAGTTAATATATGAATGGATTTTGATTCTCTTATTTCTATAAATGAAGCATTTCAAATCATAACAATGACTTCTCTAACCACTTAGTCTTTGGACAATGCTATTTCTTCCTCTGAATTGTATTTGAAGTACCTCATCTGGTTTGTTTTTTAATAACACAGAGCATGATGCTTTCACTAATTTATAAAGGAAGAAAAGAGTAAGTATCCACTACAGTGTGAGACTATCTATTTGACATGGGTTCTATTTCATTATTTCTACAATATTTGGAATAAACTAGACATTTTCCTATGTGAGTTCATCCTATTTCACCTATTGACTACAAATGTGTTTCCATTTTCTCATTTGTACACAAAATGGTGCATCACACATTGAAATAGCCTTTCATTATTTTTCCTGCATAATATATGTATTACCTTTATATATTACCTTCATTGTAGCAACATGTATTTGCATATATTAACTCTCTACCTGAAAGCTTAGGAATGATTTCAGCATTTCCCATTCGAACTGCAGTTCTGCTTCATTCAGGAGCCAGCTAGAACACCCCCAACCAGACAGATATACAATGGTAAAGTATTACTCCTAACATTGCAGAACCAGGGAGACTTCGAGGTTATTATTGGCTTTAATTATCACTTCCATGAGCTGTAATATTCTTTACTTTTGGTGAAGCAGCACTCTACAGAGTGTGAAATCCTTCCCTGCTTTTGAAAATACCCAAGAAATGAGCTGAATCACTTCCAATCTGCTGTAACAACTGAACACCCACTGATAAGTAGAAGCAAGGGGTAAATTTATCATCACCAATAGAAAATAGGCTTTTTGAAAGTGAGATTTGAGACATCCAGCCAGCTGCTTACTACCAGCAGTGATCAGCAAAAGCAAATGCACTTTCATTTTAAACTCATAGGCATTTCATTTTCCCTGATTAGTGTTGCAATTAATAAAGAAAGTACAGTGTATTTTTAATGTTTGTAGTTTATTTGTTGCTATGAAATTTAAATGCTACAAAACCCAGATAAAGAGTTCTCACAGTTATAAATATTAATTTCCAAAGCTACTCTCATCCACAATGTCTGTTTGTGGTGGTGGTGGTATTTTCCTTCTGGCAGATGCTGCACATACAAATCAGACCTGAGGATTTTGAACAGGCTTCATTTGGTCTCTCTTCTGGAGGCCCAACCCACATAATCCCAATTTCTTTGCCTCTTAAAGTAAGGCTTATATAAATATGCTGCAGAAACCTACACTGTTCAGACTGAAATCAACGTGCAGTGATTCACTTCTCAATATGACCTCAGGGTTTCCCCAAGTCCTTCCGTTTCCATACTAGCACCACAGTGAATCTCCTTATTGCTCAATGATCTTAATTTCAGATCTTAGTGGGGAAAGCTATTAAAGATAATAGAAGGAAACGAAGCAACTATATGTAAGAGTTTTGAGGTATTAAATAGATCCTCCCATTCTTTATTTTAACTATCTAAATAAACCATAGAGTTTTATTATAAACTGAGAGTCAGACGAGATCAGGCACATTCAGGGTGTTATAAAACTAAAAGACCTAAAAGTGTTCTTCTTAATTATTTTTAAAATTAATTTATTTTCCACTTAAAGTTGGCATACAATATTATATTAGTTTCAGGTGTACAACATAGTGATTAGACATTTATATAACTTAGAAAGTGATGACCTTGGTAAGTCTAGTACCTATCTGACACTGTACATAGTTATTAAAATATTATTGACTATATTCCTCATGCTATATTCTACTTTATAACCTGCAAGTATTTTCATAACTGATAATTTGTGCTTCTTAATTCCTTTCACCTTTTTCACTCATCCTCAAAAATTTTTAATTTAGTCAATTCACTTTCAAAAGCCAAACTAATATAGCTATTTAGCTTTAAAATATCAGTGACATAAGACATCAAGTTTTCGCATTATATTAATTTTTATTAAAAGTGCCAGAAATTTTCTTCTTGTATGGTATTTTAATTTTTAAGTCCAGGAGATATGATTGACTTATTACTATATTAAAAATTCTGCAAATGTCTGTGGCATAGCAGGTAGCCAGTGAGGTGGAAAAATGCATGAACACAAAGCTGTCATTTACTGATGTTCAGTGTTACATTTCTTGTGTGTGCCTGCAATTTTTAAATCTTGTAGTTTTTGAAATTATAGGTATGAGAACCACAAGCTAAATCAAATCAGAAAAAAACAATAACTGTGAAATCAGTTTCTTTGGGTTCGACTGTCGTGTTTCTACTGATGTTGGAAATGGAAAAAAAAGCTGTCCTGATTTTATAAATGGCAGAGTAGCCTTGATCTTAGATAGGAGACTTTAAAGCTTTCCCTCCTTACAGAAAATGTATTTTTCTTTTCATCTTCTGAAATGAGTGGACTGTACCATGGGGAATATCAGCAATCGGAATCAAACTCTACACATTTTAATCACATTGGTATTTACAAAGAGCATCATTTTGATAATCACATATATTTTATACAATTTTCTGTTTCCTGCTTCCTTCTGTATATTTTTCGGGGGGAAAAATGTCCTAACATAATATAGGATATATAGCATAGTATTGCATATGGATAGTGAATGGATTTCTGGAGGCAAAAAAAGAAATATATGAGGAAAAGAGAAGTAAGAACATAACTAAATGATACAAAAGGGAATAACTATGCTTTAAAAAAGTAAACCAAATAAATGTGTAGACTAGTTCCATATTTTAGACTGAACCTCTCCTATTTCTTCAAACAATAATTCAACTGTACATTAAAGGCTTGCACCTTAATATCAGAAACCCTTGGGAACGGGCAACCCTTTTGCCAGCTCTCTGAGCTGTGTCCTCACAGCGGCACGTGCCCCTGTTGCCTACCATGGAAGAGTAAATATGCAAATACTTTCTATGTTATGGCACTTTGGGACTTGAAGACTTTCCATTTGTGCTATTATGATACGAGCCAGAAGCCAATTTCTTTCAAGCCGAATTTTTAAAGCAAGAAAGCATTAGGCAGGAGCAGTCAGAATGACGAGGCCCTAAGTGTCTGAGCAGAATGAACATCCAGCAAAGAAGTTTAAAGGAATACAAGGTCAGTAAAAACTGGTAAAACTGCCCAGTGATTTAGATGGCGAGCTATCTCTAAGGTTTTTTGAGAGGATGTGTGAATTACTGGTCCAATTCCATGGTATTTTTTTTTTTCCCAGAGAAATAGGAATATGACTAAACTGCATTTGCTCTTGAAATACTTTCAGATTTGGTCTGGTTGAAATAAAAATGGCATGAAAATGTCAACTGAGCCTTTGAAGATTTAGGGTCTGTTTCTCTGAGATTTAGGTGATGGCAGATACCAGTAACCTAAGCAGTTCGCTCTGCTCTCTGATTCCATCTTCAAAGGGAACTTTCTTTAGATATGACTTACGAGGAGAATTAAGGGCCCTTCTCCTCCCGATAACCATGCTGTCAAAGACCAATTTAAGTGGAAATACTTAAGCAGGATTTCTAAGGAAAGTCGCCTATAAGGAATCACTTCAAAAATACAACTCAAGTCCAACTCCAAAATGTATTTATTTCAGTTCTTCTTTAGTTCACTCATTCAAAAAACATTTTGTTATTGTTCTTCTCTTCCATGCAACTGGTATGTTTAAACAAAAATGTTATTTTGTTACTCTAACCAGATTTCGAGGTATAGCGAAACGAACTCTCCACTTGCTGTGATTACTGGTTTACAGCAAAGACGATCAATAGAAATTACTACTACTAAAAGGAAATTATTCCTTAGGGGCCCTTTCCCCTTTTGGGTGCCTCAAAAGCAAGTAGAAACTCAAAATTAAGAAACTGATGAGATTTGAAGAATGAATAGTCAATGGATGTGAAGCCTATGCTCATATCCTGTCACTTAGGCTTGTGCAAAAAGTAGATGGAACAAAATACAGTAATGTTGCATAACAGCATCTGGGAAGCAAGGGGAGGAGGCAGCGAGGCGTTAAAAGAGATGTGGAGCTTGCACTGAAAAATGGCCATTTGTAGTCTATATATAAAAGCTTTAAAACTAGGAACAAGTTAGGTTCCTTGTTGCTTTTTAAAATGCCCCTCTCCATGAAGTCTTCACCTTCCAAGTTCGTCCTGAGAGCCATACTTCATGGAAGGCTTCTCAGCATCCCATGGTGTGAACTGTGCTTCTCTAGTGCTTTATCTGTACCCCTTCCACAAAACCCTCACAGTCTATTGCAGGCCGGAAGCATTTTACAGCCGCCTGTGAGTTTCTGTACAGCAGGGACCATATCTTGCTATTATATTTATCTCCAACACCCCAGTAGAGGTTTTGCACATATATCAATTTTTCAGTAATTTTTCAATGAATTAAAATATGTTCTACTCATTGTTTTGTTTGAAAGCGAATACACTTGGAAAACAGGATAGATTCCATCCCTAAATAATCAAATAAATGTATTTTAAGAATCTTAAATATCAGAATTAATTTCAAGACATAGTCAACTAAAAAGAAAAATGTTTCCGCTCTGAAAATTAAGTGTTGAGATTTTAAAAGAAAAATATCCAGTTTTCCAGTAATATATGTAGAAAGACTGTTTTAAAGTATTTTCTTCTACGCTTATTTTTAAAGAGTAGATGTCATATTTTGTATTTTATATATTTCATAGCATATATGTTTCCCATGCCATTGGATAATCTTCACAAACATCTTAGCAGCATTATAATCCATCCTATTTGTATATTTTGATTTATTTAACAATTATGTTTCTTGTTGACATTGAGTTTTATTTTTTCAAGTAGATATTATGAAGAACATTGCAAGGTAAAAAATTATTTTAGTTCTTAAATTATTAGAAATAAGACCTCCATTATTTGCACAAACAGCAATTGGTGGGATAACACTGAGGACCTAACAAAACAGAGAAATTGTGGCTAAAAGGGGGATTTTATGGATTTTTAAAGACATATTTGCATTTATGATATTTTACCTGGAATTCAGAGAAGCATGGAATATTGTGCAGAATAGAAATACACCTTTGAACCAGGAGATCACAGTTTGATTCCTGGTCAGGGCATATGCCAGGGTTGGGGGCTCAGTCTTCAGCAAGGGGCGTGCAAGAGGCAACCAATCAACGACTCTCATCATTAATGTTTCTCTCTGTCCCTCTCCCCTTGCTCTCTGAAATCAATAAAAACATTACAAATAAATAAATACACCCTCAGCTAACATAAGAAAGGTATATATGCTACAAGATTAGGAAACCTACCTGAACACCCTTTTCTACTCAGTATTTGAGGTGGAATAACAAGCTAGAAAGCAGTTTGCAAAGGCTAAGACCAGTTCCCAACTAAAGTTTATACTAAAAAATGACTCAATGTGGGAAAGTTATTTAACAAGTTTTTAGTAGGAAACTGGTGTTTCAGATTGTGGACTAGCGCCAAATTTCCTAGATTCACATAACATTTCTTCCACCGATAAGTTGTGTGATTTAGGGCAAGTGATTTAACTGGTCAGAAATTATTATTATATCAACTCCAAAAAGGAAATAAGTGTACTTATCTCATAAGGTTGCTGTGCATATAAAATAAGCTAATAATTATAATACGAAGTTTATACAACTCTTTTCTAAGTATTTTTTGTACAATAATTTGCATATATGTGTATGTGTGTGTCTAAGTATATCAAGTAATATAAAATTTGGAGAAACAGCATAGCTTAATGTTTAAAAGTGTAGATTGTGGAACCAGACTATCTAGCTTTGAATTCAGCTCTGCAACTTCTTACCTGAATGGCTTTGGAGAAGTTATTTAATTTCTCTATGCCTCCATTTTCTCATCTATAAAATAACACTACTTATGTGAGATAATAACAATACTTATATTTCATGTTTTAATAAAAATAAAATAAGTTAATGTTTTTAAAATGCCTAAGCAATGTCACATAAAAACTCTATATTTGTTTGTTAAATTATATTGATGTTTGTTATTGCTATTTAAAAAGTAACACCAGAATATTATTAATAAGGAAGACAAAGAATGACATGTATGCAGAATGGTGAATCTTTGCCACCAATACTTCTTCCTTTTCAAGAACCCTAAAGATTCAGAAATTTTTAAAAAAAGGAACCATATTTGTAGATATACTGTTGAACATTGATCTTCCTTTTTTTTTCTATCACTTGAAATCTTGTAATAACCAAAGATTATATACTTCAAGCATGTAAAAAAATTGCCCAACACTTCAAAACAGAAACTACAAGATAAAATTTGAAAGATAAAGTATAATCACTCAATTGGAATTTGGCCAGCAATTTTGGGGAAAGTGGGGTATCATTGTCATTATGGGAAGTAGTAAAGGAAAACTGTTAATTAATTTAGTGGTGGAAATGGAACTTAAAGTGAGAAAACAAGCACAGTCCAGAAATGAATATATGCCAAGTAAGGTATAAAGGAGATAAAAATGATACAAAGTGAACCCCCAAAATTGAATACAAATTAGTTTGTCTTAGAAAATGCAAAAAACATAGAACACTATGTTACAAAAACAGTAAATTGAGAATATCAATACCTATAGTTCTGAGATTTAAGTAATCCCATAACCATGGGAGAGACTATACTTTATTGAATGCAGCTTTCTGCTAATTTAGCCCAGTGTCTCCAAACCTGGCCTCATGATATTCTGAGCTGCATAATTCTCTGTTGTGGAAAACCATCTCTCTTGTGTAATGTAGGGTGTTTAACAGTGTGTCAACTAGAACCACCCTAGTGGTGACAAATAAACACGTATCCTGACATTGTCAAATGCCCCTTGAATGGGCAATTTTACCCCCATTTGAGAACCACTAGTTTAATCAATCAGGAAATGAAATAATTTCAGTTTTAAAATGACAACTGAACAATCATATAGTTCAACTCAACACAACATGTTCTCCTTATTACCTCAAATTAGCGGTCACCTTGTGCCCCCCTTGAATTGTATCTATGATTAAAAATTCACTTTCTTACACTCAGATTTCACACTATCTATTGTTGAGTAGTTCTATCTTACATCCACTTCTCTAGGGAAGATTTTATCTTATAAATTTCTATTTTATTTCTGCTAAGTCTTCTTATTTCCAAGAGGGGGTCGGAAATTCCTTCTTTTTCAAAAACTTCCTAAATATCGATATGTCATAGCTTTTAGCACCTCCCAACAATGTGCCCATAGAAGACATCTATAAACAAATACTCTTAACTCAGTGTGAACTACAGAAAATACACCCAGAGGTGTGATTGAACTTTTACCTTTGTTCCAAATTTTATATGGAACTTGAAATTCATATTTAATTTGAAGACAAGAAAATACCTAAGTTGTTTTCATTTGCTCTGCTACTATATTTATTGCATCTACCCCATGCATTTAGAGCTCAAAAAAAGGGGATATTCCAGAGACAACCCATATTTTTACAATAACTAACATTCTTTATTTATACTTCCCTACAGAGGAGTAGTCAAAACAGTTAACAGCAAGAGGTCAGAGGTCTGATCAATCAAAACAGATACCTGACCAGTGAAATTGGAAGTGGGCCATAAAATGCCCAGTAGAGCCACATCCATATAAACCAACTAAATGCGAGCCAACTCTGACAGGTGATTTGATTTTAAAAATTAATTTCAGGACTCTCCAAATTCCATTTATTTTTACCTATTATTCTATCTGTCCAGGGTAGCTTGAATCCTGACCATTGCCCAATGCAAACAATGCAACTTAATTTTTTTAAATGATAACAGATAAAAAAAAGTTCATTTGACTTTGCTCAGAATGAGAAACCCTAAAGAAAAGCAGATAACTTTGGGGCTTTTATTAGTTAATATTGTACCATCACCTCCCATCACATGGTAATGCACCTTCCCTGTTCTCCTAACTCTACACAAGACTGAAAACGGCTGTGGGTTTTCCTTGATGATTCCCTCAAGCCCACTCGCATGCAGCTTTTCAGCAATCTTAATACTCTTCCCACTTCTACTGTTCTTACTGTAATGCGAAGTCGTCTTTGAAAGTCAGAGTTGTTGATGCTTATCACATTTATTCCTCAGCTATTTTTTTTATCCTGTCAGTTTATAGTGTCATAAAATTTGAACAAATTGTATGCCATACTTTTATACAAAATTGATCAACATATTTTTAATAGAAAAATTACCATACCGTCTGCTTGAGCAGCACAGATAATGAATTAACAATTAAATTTAAAAATTCATATGCTAAGTATTTTATTTTGTAATCTATAATCCTTTAAAACATTTTATTACAGTGTATATCCTTCTAAAAAAGTTCAGAGATTTAATATGGCTAGTATAAGATAGTTTGAAAAAATTAGTAACATATAAATAGAAAATCAGATTGTGAAGAAAGAAATTTAAAGATGAACACAAATTTGCTAACCTGAAGGCCCCTAAAGCCACAAAAAATAATTTTATTTGTCTTTGTATTTTGAGTACCCAGCTTAGTATCTGTTATCTAGAAATAATAAATAGATATTTGCAATATAAACAAATGAGAAAAATAGTTCATCATACAAGTAATATTCATAGCATATCCAGTTTATGCTTTAAAATTTTATTAGCTTAAATTTGCACACTTTAGGAAATAAATCCTAAAGAATGTACTAGAAAGTATAGTTTATGAAAAACAAAACTTTTAGAAAATAAATTCTCATTAATAAAGTATGGATTTGCAAAACAAAATATTGATACTATTTATTAATTTCTTTCAGTGACATTTGATGCCATTAATTCTAATACCTTGATTATAATTATAGAATCTTTTAATTAAGAGTATTTTTGCTATAGAAGATCTGGAGGGTTGTTCTCCTGACACTGATTAACCATTCTCAGTAATATAACACTGTATTTTTCCAGGGGTTAGAGAAATTAAACAGAGGCAAATTTATTATCTTACTAATAGCAAGTTTTCTGGGGTTGTTTGTTTGTTTGCTTTCTGTAGAGTTTAAGCCTAATCTATCCAAGCATAGCAACCTCTCTAGTTTTCTTCTCTGGAGCAGCACAGAGTAAGTTTGTACCTATGTTCGCCAAATATAATTTATGTTCAGGAACCCCAGGAGGTGGTGGTGGGGTGCATTTTAAATATATATAACATCCCCTGGGGATGCTGATAAAATAGACGTGGCTTTAGATCTCTGGAATGGGTATTTTTGAAGTCTCGGTTATACTGATCATCAACTGGCATTGGCAGCCACCGGTCCATGCTACTAACTTCGTATCTTAATTGTGAGCACTGCACATCACTCGGGAAGTGCATCTGGTATCGAAATGAGAAAAGAATAGAAAATAAAGGAGCGGAAAAGCTGTTTCATCCTAAGTGTATACAGACCATTTTGAAAAGAGTAGCCTAGGTGGAGACTTCAACTGTGGGGATTCTTTTTTTGTGATAAGCCTGGTGATGAAAACGTGCTTTCTGTAGAGGGACTGAAGTATACTTTTTAATAAAGCAGACTCAGCTCAGCACGTATTGTTGAGATAAAACTCTCTTTTTCAACAGATGGATTTTGATGAGCTTATTAGAAACTCTGTGGGAAACACCTTTTGGTGACTAAATCTATAGCTGGTTTCTGATGAAAACTTATTCAATAAATAAACCATTATGTGGTTGAAGTGAAAACTCCATTGGTCTCCTGGAACTACTTTTGGAGTCTCCCCTGAGCCAGTTCATATGAAATTTGCCACAAATATGTAGTGTAAAGAATTCAGGTGCGTATCACAGTGACTATCGAAGGATATTTCTTACAACCAGGATGGACAATCAATAAATATGAGTCCTTCTTTCCCCGACACCAACTAGCTTTACAAAAGCAGGGAAATATTACATTGATGTTCTTTGTTTTTTTTTTTCTGAAAAATAAAGAAATTTTTAAAAATACATTGATTTAGTAAACATATTTTTAAAAGTTCTTTTATATTAAGCATGCTGATAGGCATGAAATGTATTACAAATAAAATACAAATAGATTCCCTAGATCCAGGAGAGTAGTATAAATCAAAGTTATGTTCATTAATATTTACAATTCAGCATAAAATGGAATATGTGAAGTAGAGATGTGTAAAAAAAGAATGCCGCAGAAGCTCTAAGGCGAAAGATATGATTTTTGCCTGGGGTTCCAGAAAAGGTGTATTTGTGCTACCACTCAAATTATTCAAGTGGGAGTGTCTCATGCAAAATTGGGTGGTGAAGTACTTAATGGAGGGGAGTCTTTCTGAATGAAAGAGATAAAATAGAATAACATTTGTTTAGAGGTAGACAGTTTGGGTGACCAAGTGAGAGGTTACAAACATTCTCAGAGACCTAAAATATTTAGGGGATCCATTAATGTACGACAACTTTATTTTCTGGCATTGGGAGACAAATTTTCCAGAAGTAAATAGGTTTAAAAGCATTGAGATGTTGATTGTTTATGAGGCGGAGGTTGTGTTAATAAGTGATTAAGGGTGGCTTTAAGATTTCTCAAATGGGTCAGTAGCTTTCAGGTCTGTTTGTTTCTTCATCTGATTATTTTATTGATAATATATTGTCTAGAAATTCTACGTATCAAGTAAATATAAGTGCAGTTACTCCTGTTAGAAGGGAGAGGAGCAGGTTGGATCCAGAGCCCCACACAATGAACTGCCTGCTGGGTTCTTTTCTGGGCACCACTGAGGAAATTTATGCTCACTCAGAACACAGAGTGAAAACTGTGAGTAGGGTCACCGGAGTAGGGTGTTGCCATGGACAGAAAGCAGGTCCGTAGGAGGAGCCAGTTGAGGAGAGAGGTTAACAAAATTGCTGGCCACCCCGAAATAGCAAATTAACATTCGGGTAAGCGTGGCTAAGAGGAGGCAGTTGTGGTGACAGCTCAGGGGAGAAGCTGAGGCGAGGGTTATGCTTTGAAAGAATCGCTGCCATCGCAGTGAGAGAACATTGCCAGAAAAGGTGCAGAAAGAGAAAACCAAAGAGCAAAGGCTGAGTCTTAGGGAACATAACAATTCAAGGTGTGAGAAGCCAAAAAGAAGCCTATAGAGAAGCAGGGCCGAAGCAAGATGCTCAGCCAAGAGCTGATGATGATTACAGAGGATAAGGGATAGCGTTTGGTTTCTGGGTTGACTGTGTTTATTTGTTTGTAATTTTTTATAAGATACTTTAAGAGCTTATGATATTCTTTAAAATATAATAAAAATAGACACAAAATGGCTTGTTTTAAAAGAAGAAACACAAATGGTCTGTTCAAAAAGAAAGAAAGAAATGTATGTTTTGGAAACACAGTCTATCTACTAGGTTAATTCATAAATCTACAGAATATTTCTCTTTGTTCGAATTTGACTCGAAAGAACCAATCTTAATACCAGTGATGGCAAAGAGAAAAAAAAAAAAACTTGAAAGAAAAACTAAAGGCCATTACCATCTTGGTTTGGAATGCTTTTGTTAGAGTCAGAAACTCTTCTCAGCCATGATTCTGTTGGAGGGTCATAAGTGGTATATGAAATAAGTGTTAAAGGGAATAAGATAAGTTTCTTAATGGCATTATACCTGGAAAATTATATGATATATATAACAAAAATATATTTAAAGTAATTTCCAACAAGGGTCATGACTAATTACAGTAAAGAAGCAAAAGTTTGAAGACGGAAATTATACCGGATCAGAAGGTTAGATCAATGCTGGCCATTGGGGATGTTTGAGCCCTAAAAACCTCTCACAATTATAGGGTTGGGTGATTCTGATTCTTTCTAAATGTAAATTTATATACTTACAATGTGAATACTTTCTCTTTACATGTATAAACATGCATGTGCATCTGTCTCTACACACATAATGTACACACACACACGCACACACACACACTGATGCTTAATTCTCTATTTTGAGTGGCACGTATATTGATCATCATTGCACTATATATTTTCTGATAAGGTTTTATGAATTTTAAGTGCATTTTGTGATTGATACACTGAGCCAGAGTAGGACCAACATTGCAGATTGTGAGGTAATTTATTTGCATTAGCCAACGATTTTAAAACTACATTGCTATTAACTCTTCGTATACTTGATAATAAAATACTTTGCCATAAGATTTATTGGGGTGGAAAAGCAATGTATGTCTCCTATGGTGTTCCTTAAATTTAAGTTGCTTAGTTTGAAAATGCAGTTAAATATCACTAATATCAAGAGTGGAAATGTTTCATTGCACATCAGTTCTCTGTTAGATCTTCTCTCCCGCAGTTGGAAATCATGTCATATGATTTTTTCCAGCCTGTAGTTCTTGTGCCTCTCCTAATAGATGATGTGTTTATACAGTAAGTCTCATTGTTCTACATGATCTCATGTTGCCCTCAGTGAATACTTAGATTGTGTTTTCTCACCATAGCCTACTCGTATTAAAACTGTTAGAACTGCCCAGCCAGTGTGGCTCAGCGGTTGAGCATCGACCTAGGATCCAGGAGATCATGGTTCGATTCCCGGTCAGGGCACATGCCCGGGTTGTGGGCTCAATCCCCAGTCGGGGGCGTGCAGGAGGCAGCCGATCAATGACTCTCTCATCATTGATGTTTCTCTCTCTCTCTCCCTTTCTCTCTGAAATCAATAAAGATATATTTAACAACAACAAAAACTATTAGAACTATGTTTTGCATTGATTCCTTTTTCTAAAACAAATTAATACACAGAAGGGAAGCTAGAGTGGCTTTAGAAGAGAAAAGAAAATTATAAAAAAAACATATTAAAAGAATTATATAGAAAATAGTGATAAATATTCACATCATAAAAGTTCTGTAAATAACTTACTTCATATAAAAATATAAGAATAAAAGAGAGCTTAATGTTAAATAAGCCTTAAATTGTACTGATCAGGTAGGGTACGTAAAAGATATTTTGAACTAAAAGTGCTTTTAAGTGGAACTATTTCACTTTCCTCCATGGCAGCGATAAGCTTCCCTGAGGCACCAGGTCTCCACATCTCTTCTCAGCTCCACCACCCACAAAACGTACGCACATGTTCTTGGCATCCTGACTGTTTCGCTCAGAGATTGTACTTGCTTGGGTGCTATAACAGGTGGTTGTATTTCTGATCTTGAACTTAATAGACTGAGATTCCATTTTGGAGTTTCAGTTAATTGTCAAAATACAAGCAAATACAATCAAAGAATAAATATGACTTAGAATATATACTATATGACAAAAATGCACCAGCGATACCAGCAAGTACAGATGTGTATATTAAAAGAAAAAATGTATTATGTACTACTGAAGTCCTTCAATTATAGGTTAGAAAATTAAAAGGTGGTTGCCCTGGCCAGTGTGCTCCATGGTTAGATCATAAGACTGCACACCAAAAGGTCGCAGGTTTGATTCCCGGTCAAGGGCACAGACTTCATCAGTCCCAGGCCTGGTTGGGGTCTGTGGTCGAGGTGCATTCCGGAGGCACCTCATCGATGTAGAGACACATTTATGTTTCTCTCTCTCTTTCTCTCTCTCTCTCCCTCTCTCTCCCCTTCTTCCCTTCCTCCTTCCACTTTCTCTAAAAAAATCAAAGATGCTCTGATGATGATTAACAACAACAACAAAAGACAATTAAAGATGGCAGAGATTGCATTACATTAAAAGTTATACTTTTTCCTGGTACTCTCTTTTAGCATATACCTATATACTAAATGGACATTAATGGAGGCGAAACATGAGAAGACAGCTGGGGGATCATGACAAATACGACGATTTGATGAAGTCAGAATATCCCAATATTATAGACACTGAGTTATTCTATGTCTAACATCAATTCGGTGGAGATAGACATTATTTATCTTTTAAAGTCTTAAAGATTAGTAGTTGATAGAAAAGGCTATAACATCCAAAATCTAGGGCAGACTTTCTTATTTCACTTAAGATTCATTTGGAGTAATCAATATTTTTAAAGGGAAGTTTACTAACCCATTATTCTTGCAAGTAAGAAGAGTAGATAAAAATACCAACCTGAAAGACTTCCAAATCCTTTAAAGCTACATTTTCTCTTTTTATTAAAAATTTGAAACTCTTTCATGAAGGTACTATATCAATATATCACAGCTTATAATTTCACAAATATATTTCAGTGTATCATTTCTGAAATGGCAAGAGAACTTAAAACTTAATCCATTATGCCAGAATAGGCTAAACTTCCCCAAAATTTGAACATGAAAAACTATGTTTTGTCAAACACAAAGTACAATAAAAACATCCCACCGAGTTAAGCACTACGGACTAATGTCTATTCAGTTCAGGTTTTCACTTTCATTTCTAAAAACATTCTACATTCCTCCTTACAACGATAGTACTTTTTTCCACGCTGTCAAACATACAGGCAGGTCTAGTATAGCCTTAATGCTTCGGTACTTTTATAATAAAATATTTTATATTAGACATTTTTCCCACAACATCATTAAATTTGCTGTAGAATTGCTATGGGCTTAATACAAATTTAGAAAGCAAAAGGAAAACATATTACTCCATGCACTGTTCCATCAACTGTCAACCATGGGCAAGAAAGCTAATGGCAAAATGCCTTTTTCTTTTTGAACTAAGCTTGGTTCACTCAGAAAACACATTCTGATCCTCTCAATACTTTAAACTTTTATTTTCACATATTTATTAGAATGCTCATTTAAATTATATTCTGAATTATGAAAATCTCAAAAGGATAAAAAGAGACTAATATTTGCCATCAAGTGTTTCAAAGAGCAATGGTTAAAAAGGATGATAATACATGCCATTTAAAAAACAAGTAATAAAGGTTTCATGTTCAAAAAAGCTTTGGAAAGTCTGGGTCAAATGATATAAAATATACTGAGCTTTAATATGCTAATTCTCTTTGTGAATCTCCAAAGGTACAGAAAGTAACGTTTCTCAAAAAATAAATAAATGCAAATAAATAATTATGGGAACCTTTTTCTTTCTAACTAGTTTCCACTTATTTGTTCATGAATCAATTATTTTCTAAGTGTTTACTATACTTTGTCTTTTCCCCATCTTAGATTCCGTTACCACAGAGAGAAAGGAGCTGGTCCACAAACTGTGCTAAATGTTGAGTCAAGGGCAGATGATATAATGAGACAGGGAACTTTATAGTCACATAGGATCTCTATGGAATGTAACATTTGAGTTGAGACTTGAATGGTATTATTAACCCGGCCATGAAAAAAGTTGAAAAGGAAAACTGTAGCCAAAGGAAGCAGAGACAAGGAAGTGTTAAAGTGTCTTTTATTTTGTAGAAATAGAATGGAGGCTCCTATGACTAGAGCAGAAGGCAGAGTGGGAGTAATAAGATATGAGTTGGAGAAGGGGGCAAGTAGGTCACTTCAATCATTGAGGTCATGGTAAGGTGTTTGAATTTTATTATAAACACAACACAACGCAAACTCTTAGTGATGGTAGTACAAGGGAAGAACAAATGTAAGCTCAAAGAGGGCAGATAAGTACAGCTAGCTACAGAGACTAGAACAGTGCCTGGTCCATAGTAAGCGCCCTATAATTTTTGTTCACTTAAGACTTAGGAAGTGATTATTCTTAGCTAGGAAAGATTTATTTAATATATGACAAAACAGGAGTATCCAATCTGACAATGGTTCATCAAGATATGAATAATTCATATGAACAATTAAAATTTAAAAAGAGATAAAGGAAATGGTTACAGTGAGAGCTCATTCTGAATATATTTATATAGTTTAGAAATAACTTCAGTCCTGTATTAGTAAAATTATTAGGGTCTACAAAAGTTGCTTTTATTTTTCAGATTTATTTCACTGCATTTTACTGGTGAATTAAATGTTGTGGTGAACTTTTACATATTTGGAGATTCTTAAAATTCTTAGGATATTTACCTTACAGTTGATAAAGGTCTGGTCCATTTTCAAATCTGTAGGCAAATGGGAGATTCTCAAGAACACAAACTATCCCTAAAACAGAATTTCTTAGTGTGTTTTATTTTAAGTGAAACTTTTCTAAGTCATTTTAAGTTATAATAACATCCTTTACATAAACTACATAGTTTACTCTAAAATAATTTTGAAGTGTACATTTTTATGTGCTAATTTTTATACAGATAATTTACTAACTATGCAAATATGTAATATAGAGGTAGAAAAAAAATCTAATTGTACAGTAATATTCTTCCTTATTTACTGTAAATATCTTTAGCTAAAGTTACAACATAATCACATGTAAATAAATGTTTAGTTAACTAGCAATTATAGCATAATAATTACCATGTTCATGAGGAAAGTGATATACAAAAAGATATTTTAACAGTTTCATAACCATGAATTTGATTTCATTATTAAGTATAGCTAATTTCAAAGGTTGATTATAAATGCAATTTTAACTTCTAACCTCATGTACTATTTCTTGCTTGTTCAGAAGGCACTGTGATATTTTTAAGTAATAGAAAATATTGGTTTAGAAAATAAGTTTATGCATTCAGAGAGAAAAAATTAATATTTTTTTTATGCATAGTGTAGTTGAATAAAAATATTTTTGGTAGATAAAATCTTCTCAATTGTGTTAATTTCTAACCACTAGCATTTGTCTTTTTAAAATTTTTTGAATGAAAACTTATGTAATCCAATATTGACAACATTATACTTAAATAGGTTAATGTGAAGATTAGCGTTGGCTCAAAATAAGGTCAGAAATATAAACTGTGATTATCACTTTTAATTACCTGAACGTTTCTTTTGAAGACCTGTGTAAACCCGTAAGGTTGTTATTTACTATATTCAGATTCATAATTACAAAATTAGGATCTTAGATCATTATTGAAATCAAATTTTAAAAATGACATTCAATTTTAATTCCAAAATATTTTAGTTCCATTTAGATATTTTTAGAGTTTTACTTGGTGGAAAGCACCAGTAGGTCCTTTATTTACTAATTACTCTTGGATATTTTTTTATAGCTTAGTCATGTCATTTGAATGCAGAAGACTATTTTATTTTTATTTTTTTAATGATTTGAGAGAGAGCAAGAAAGGGAAAGAGAGAGAGAGAGAGAGAGAGAGAAACACTGATTTATTGTTCCATTTATTTATGCATTCATTGGTTGATTCTTATATGTGCCTTGACCTGGGGATCGAACCTGCTGCCTTGGCCTATTGCGACAACTCTCTAACCAACTGAGCTACCCGGCCAAGGTTGAATGCAGGACATTCACATTAACATTGACCCTGAATGTGGATGATGGAAGGTCTTGGAAATAGGAATAATAATTCCTACTCCCAAAGGTTGTTGTGAAGATTAAAAAATAAATAAAATGTACTATGCATGTTAATGTGCTTTGCATAGTTTAGAGGCTCATTTATTATTATATGAAACAACTGGCTAATAGGACTTAGTACCTTCTGCTTTTAAAATGGTTGCTTGGTTATTACAGAAACATTCCTCCTTCACAATCCTTCAGTGATGCTTATTACGGACTCATCTGAAAAGAGAAATTCATGTGGAGTTGATGGTACCTACTCTTCTGTAAATAGCATCTATTTTTCACACATACATATATACATATACAAGTATACACATATAAGATATCCATACATCCATTATGTATAAAAATAATAGAATTTGCCAGAAATACTGGAAACACTTCCCCATGACTCCGCCCTCTTCTGGGACCAAGGTGTAATATATAACCAGTGTAATTTTGTTGATTGCGTTTGTAAGATTACCCCCATGACCCAACGTCCGAGCTCCCAAATTGCAGAGAAGCAAAGAGCCAAATCTATTCACCCAAATAAAAACCCTAGAGAAAAAAACAAAACCCACACATTCTTATTTCTATATAGGAACTCTAAAGAAAATATTATTATATTTATTATATATAGTATATATTATATATGTTTGTTATCTATATAAATGTAATTGCCTTAAAGATTAATTTGATGAAGTGATGAAATATTTTCTGTTATTAAAAATTAAAAATTTTACATCTATTTGTATATTTTAACAAATAAATGCTAGAATAAATGTAATTGGGGAGAACTGAAATTGGAGAGTAAAGGCTTTTATTTTATTCTTTAAAAACATTTCATTAGGAACACATAGTTTAAGTAATTAGTGACAGAGGAAAAGACAAGACCAGTCCATGAGGTTCCTTTCAACCCAAATTATTCTGTCTTTGGAACTCATTCTCAATAAAAAAAGCATTATCAATAGACTGCCTAAAACCACATGGTAAGAAAATCAGGTTGTGAAATAAAACATATACCAAATCTGACAATACAGAATAATAATGACCTTTTATGATGAATATGATTTATTTTGAGAGGGCTGATTTCTGATAAATGATGAGCATATTTTATACAGAAGAATTCAGTAATTTAGAAATTATAATCTTCTTTTTAAACACAGTAAGAAATAGCAGAAAGAATCATTTTGGAAAAACTATTGCAACATGATATCTAAAAAATAAAAAAGTAAAGATCATCCCCTTGCCAGGGCATATAAAACTAAATGCTTTGCCATAAATGACTATAGTTACATACAAATCCAAAATTTGTAAAATAAAAACATTACTATTTCATTCAAAAATGAGAAAATAAATATATTGATAATCAAACAACTGATGGATGAAGAAATAACATTTTTTGACAACTTACTTGGAAAAATTATTTTGAAAAAATTAAAATACAGGGTGTGCTCCCAAAATGTATACACTTTAACAACTGACAACTCAATTTTGAAAATGAAATGTATTTCCATAAACATAGCCTTTATAATTATTCAAAGTGTGTGTATACATTTGGGAGAAAATCCTATATTAACTGGGCACATTAATTCCAAATGTCTGGTAGATTTTACCTTTTAGATGGGCATACGCTATACGTAGCATGAATGACTATCATTTACATACAAATTGATACTTTCACTCATGTTCATTAGGACAAAATAAGATATACATTGGATTGGTTTGAATACCAGACTATTTCCAACTGCATCTTGATTTTTCTCTATTCAATCATAATCTTCCATTTAAGAACACATTCAAAATAATTAACAATAGATAGGATATAAGCCCTTGTGTTCAGAAAAAAGAAAAGCCATCTGTAGTTATGCAATATGGCCAAATAGATACTGACTGGATATCAGCTTTTCTACTAAAATATGGGAGTAAAGCCTGGCCAGTGCGGCTCAGTGGTTGAACATCTGCCATGACCCAGGAGGGCACGGTTCAATTCCCAGCCAGGGCACAGGCCCGGGTTGCAGGCTGGATCTCCAGTGGGGGGATACAGGAGGCAGCTGATAGATGTTTCTCTCCCATCAATGTTCCTCTCTCTATCTCCCTTCCTTCCTCTCTTTAAAAAAATCAATAAAAATATATTTAAAATAAAATAAAATATAAAATTAAATAAAGTAATAAGGGAGTAAATCATTATCAAAGATTATGTCACTTCCAGAGGGATTCTATGTTCATATAATTAACTACTTCATGGGTATCACAATTTAATTTTCCAAGATGCTAATTCATGCCAAACATGCACAAAACTCAGCACCTACATAATCTACAAAACCTTATGCTCATATTCCTGTGATCTTTATTTAGGGAATAACACTACCACCCAATCTGATTAGAAAATTAATCGATTGCACAGACCAGAAGCCAAGGAATCATTCTTGATATTCCAAGGGAAGCAAGTACGGAGAAGCTGTAGAAATTTTCAGGGGCAGCTTGCTGCTGTTTTTAAAACCATCTTAAAGGTTTTTGAACTTTATTTTAGGCATAATTGATAGCTCTGTGATTTTAATACTATACTAGAAGGTGTGTTAAAATCTAGTTTTACACTCTGATTTTTTTTTAAAAAATTTCAGTGTTCTGATTTCTAAGTTGTTCCAGTATCCATACATGTTATTTTTCAAACTACTTTTCTCCAGATGTGGTAATTTGAATTTTTATATGATGAATTCCATTTCATACTATTTTGCACATATTTCTAACTTCCTTATGTAAAATTTGAGTATGTGTTCTCCATGGACTTTGAAATACATTCATTTTAGCAGTAACTAAAAAAATATTGTGAACTCTCCATCTCCCTGTCCTTCTAGCTTTAAAATTTTTAAATGGCACAGGGTATCCTATCTTTCTAGTCATTCCTTTCAGTATACTGTTTCCATGCACCTATTATTTTCAAGCAAGCTTTTTAACACACTAGATTCACAGAAAATCATACTTGTAAGTGCAATTTATTAGATATATATGAAATATTTCAATGAATTTTTTCTTATGAATACATTGTAGTATTTTTACATAATATAGCAAAAGTACTTCATGTATGATTAATATTTTCTTATAGGTTAATACTTTCAATGAGTTTTTAAATCTTACCTTGCTTATTTGAAATGTAAGACCAAGCAATATTATTTTTAATTTTTAAAATGTATTTAGAAGATGATACAAGAAACAAAGATACCTTCATTTTCAATCAAGTGTTTGGTCAGTAAGAATTTCCAGCTCAATTACTGTATATGTAGAGTTATATATAAAATAAGTATCAGGTGAAAAAGTATCACTCAGTCTTTAATTCTTTGCTTTATTCAAATAGTAACTGTTTTAGTTGCCTATTAGGTTACAGCTATGGTAAATAAAAAATTGAACCAGGCTGGATTGCAACTTGGTCTTCCAAGGCATTTCACATAAAACATGTTAGACAACCAGTGATAGGATTTTTACTGTTCTACTGATTACTGAATTTGAAAAAGTCTTGTCAAGAAAAGTAAATAAAGAAATTTCTTCAATTAAAGAAAGTGAAAAATTAAGTTAATATTTATAATTCCTATGAGAAGTAAAATATTTAATATTAATATATAAACAATATTCAGTGCAATTTTTAAAACCTCACCAACTAAAAATGGGTAAATTATATAAACAGGAAATTTATAAAATAACAAATGTAAGTTGTTTGAAATGACATTATGCTTCTTTGTCATTACTGATGAAAGATGGAGTGTCAATGATGATTTAATAGAAAGTAGAATAAATGTTTTAAACAGAAAAATTTGCAATAAATTTAAAAAGTAAAACTTTTGTGCCTAGAAAAGTACAAAAATGTACAAAAGTATTTATGTAAATTATATTAAATTGAATTCATTTAAAAATTATAAAACAATTATCTATTAAATCTTTTGAAACTGATTAAAATACTACAGATGCCTATTTATACAGCTGTTAAAACTTAGGTTCCACATAAAGAAATATACTCATATAATTATTGTGATGCAAACAATCAAGGCCGGGGAGGTTCACTCTAGATCTGGACAATCCACAGGAAAGCTTGAAGCTGAAGGAGAATGAGACATTTCCTTTATTATTTGGCTGTTGCAGCCAAAGGTACAAGATAGACAAACCCACACTTTTCCCCGTGGCAGCCAGCCAGGCATACACGGGGAACAAACCCACACCCGGGGTGACACAGCTCCCTGGGACAATGAACTGTAAACCTGCGCCTCTGATAGTCAGGCCCGTCTCACAGGAGCCAGGACAATAGTGGGTCAGGCCTTAGCCAGCTAACAGGCATCTGTTAGGACTCTGCTATGTCATGTTTACTTAACTGCGACCTTCTGCTGGGAGAAGGTGGCGGGAAGGCCTAAGTGTTTTCACTTTCTCTACAATTATCTTAAAAATAAAACCACGAAAATATGTAAAAGTGTAAATTTTATGTATATGAGTACACAATGGCAATGAAAGCAGAAAAATAAAGATAACTCTGGAATGTAAATAGAAATAGTTTTTCAAACTTTTTACAATAAAATTTAGAAAGCATAGCATTACTTTTATAAGAAGAAAATTTAACAGTGACATGTTGCCCACACTATAAACATTTAAGAAGTATGTGGTACATACATATAAACAGGGCTGTGAAATACAAAATGAAATTAGTGTCATCATAAAAGATTGAGTAGAGTTTTGGGATTCTGAAATCGAGCCATTATTTCCACTAAAGTAATTCATCAACACAGGCTTCATGTACAGTGCAGACTTTTAATTGAGCCTTAAAAGGAGTGAGGCATACCATAATCAAAGGCAATAAGACATCAACATGTGTATTTTAGGGTCAATGGAACAGTTCTTTTTCTAAGGCCAGAGGAGAGCTTGCATGAAGGAAGCCATTCCAAGGAATATGGAATTGTCCTAGCCAGCTATACTAATCTTTCATTGACAAATCAAACCAAATCTGATACTATATCCTGTTACCCAGGAATAGAGAGGTATAAGCTTATTCTCCTTAAGTCTCTCAAGTTAACTACTTACTCAGTGATTCCTTACATGAGCCATTGTTCAATTTTCTCTTAAAAAAAAAGTCATGTTCCATGATGATAAATAAAAATAAACGTTCAAATTGCAATGACTTTCTTGAGGTAAATTTTATTTTGCTCTTGGAAAATGCTAAGGATGAAATCATGTCATAACCTTTTCTCTAGAGCTCAACATTTTTTTCCAGATGTCCCAGGTGCTTTTTTATGAAGGAGGTGAGTGTAGACTTTCATGTAAAACTTCTCAAAGTTACATACACACTTAAATCTAAGGAAATGTTTTAATTTTTTTCTATAAAATTATAAATACCTTTCCTTCTATCAACTTCTGTCAAAAGTTTAGAGCATCTACTTTGGAGAAAGTTTTGTAACAAACAGTTTTTAAAGTTGCACTACCAATATTTTAAACTACTTTAGTCTTGCAATTTCACACAATTTAAAAGAAAATATCTTCAAAATCAAATGAGTTTCTGAATATTTTTTTTAGGATGAAACATTGAGATATTTTTTTTATTGCTATGTATTCAGTGCCAACATTTCTAAGTTATAACAATTTATTAACATCTTTGTACCTAAAATAGCAGCACTTGACTGTTAAATTGATATATTGCAGCTATTTATTATTTTATATTTCTGGATATATTTACAATATCCAAGCAATACATAGATAATTAAGTCCTTTGTCTGATGTGTTTTCTAAATTTAGAAGTTTACAGAAAAGCCAACTCTGGAAGTCTCTAAAAACATTTTGAAATGACTTTGGCTCCCCTGTGACAGATGAAAAAAACACACACACAAAAAAACCCAACATGAAGGACTTTGTCATATTCACAGAAATCAGTGATGGGACTGAAATGAAAATGACACAGAAGTTAGGAACCTGGCTCTGGAATCACACTGCTGACATTTAAAGCTCATCTCTGTCACTAACTATTTATGTGACTTTAGGCAAATTACTTAATCTCTCTCTGCTAATATTTTCTCATCAGTAAAATGAGAGTTACATTATAGCTTGTTTCTTTAACTCAAAAATTTTGAGAATTCAATGAAATAATATCCAAGTACCAAGATATGTACTTAACAGAATAAATGCTCAATAAATATAAGATTATCTTATGTTAAGTAGGTGTACAAAGTACAGAAAACAATACACCTAATTCTATTGTTTCAAAGGACCGAATATCTAAATACTGAGTAATTTCTTATGAGACCTTATGGATATACCTACAGCTTTTTTCCCCCTATTGTTTCCTCTGGAGTTATTCAGAAATGCATTTCCTTTAAGCAAGTTCTAATGGCTGTCACTATGATTTAAAGCTTTCTACAGAATCTTTCACATAGGGTATAGCTGCCTAAATTACTTTGGACCCAATTTTAGATAAACTGCCATAGCAAGTGTTGAATAAATGCATGAGTAAGCAAAGTAAAGCAAAACAGATATTTAACATTTGTGACTGGTGTTATCTTTCTGGAGTGTTTGAATAAAAGTAGTTTAAGTTGGTTAATTAGGTTCCCCTGCGCACACACATGTAAAAGTTCAGAAACATTCCATTCCATTCATCATCTCTCTAAAAGCTTGTCACTGAATTACCTCAGAGAGAGAGAGAGAGAGAGGGAGAGTTCAGATCAATTCCAGATGCATTTCCCTCCAAGACACCATCTCATCTTTGAACACAGTCATCCTGAAGTATAAGGTAAAACTCCATATTAAAATGCATTTAGGCCCACAGGGTTTTTCAGCAGAAAATGTCCGTAATGTAAATGATGTCCTGGTAAAATTAAATTCTATTCTATCTCCATGATATACATTCTGATTATACATATGAGTTATTAAACTGGATGAACAGCTTTAAAAAACAAATTTGATATAATTAATTTGACAAGGTGAAAAATGGAGGAAAAGGCAAAATTCTACAACCAGTAGTTAAATTTGAAATACAGGTGAATGTATAATGCAAATGAAAGTATGGACTACACTTGAAAGAGACTGATGTCCCTTTCTCCTTTACATTCTCTCCCCACCAGGCATAATAGTATGTACAAGGTGTCCTGACAAAGCTGTATATTACAAGATAATTTCATTTTAGCAGTATTATCTTCAAAATCATTATTTAAATAAACTTTAATTAGTGTGTGTGAATAATTTCCTCTTCATCCACTGTGATTTGCTTTAGGCAGCCTGAGCAGATAGCTCAGATATTCGTACTGAAACTACTTATTAATACCCAATATTACAAGTGCTTCTACTGAGCTGATTACAAACTTTGAATGCAAATTGACCACAGGGTGAAATCCATAAAGTGCACCCAAATGCTGAATGATAGCAAAGAAAAAAACCACAAGGAAATAGACAAATCGAAAAGCGATGAAAGATGACTAAATGTAAAAGTCATTATTACCAATCAGATGTACCAAACTCACTTTTAAAATGTCAAGAGGAAAGTTAAGCATTTAAAAGAAAGATAAAAACGTACTTTATTAATTTAAAAAAAAAAAAAAGTATACTTCTCTTGTCTGGAAAGTTGAATACTTGCAAATTTGTGCTATTCTCATAATTACAAAAAAGCCTTTATTGATAGTTGAATCATCTAAAATTATTCCTACATCTGTTTTGTTTATATTCAATCGTGGCAGATTTAGTTGACTTCAAACACTGAGTATTTTTGATACAATTTAGGGGAAATGTTTGAGCCCTTGGAAACTCAATGTCTGTAAAAAAAAGTGTATATACTGACAAAGAACCAGCTTGGGCATTAAGCCACATCTATATGACAAAGTTTTTAAAAAAATGCCAATTTAAATGTGGAGTGCTTGCTCTTGACCATACCTTCTCAATATCAAGTCATCAATGCCAATTGCTGAACTAATTCAAAACGTTGCTCTTTGCCAACACTGTGCTTACAATTTACTGAGATTTCATTACTTCTCTATTTTGGCTCTCCAGTCTTCCCACCCCCAGGCCAGGCGATTGGCTGCAGCTTCAGCAAATGGGCTATAGATTTTCTGCCTAAGCATGGACACCAGTTTCTTCCAAGGTGTTCTCCAGTTCCAATTTCTGGTGTGTCACTTTGTATTTCAATCTTACTTGAGCCTCTTTTACCTCTTAATTTCTTATTTTTCTAAATCCATTTGTATTCCACTATTCAAAAACACCTTTTTCCCTTTTCACTCAAAAGACAGTATCTATATACCCCCAGTTTCACAGTCTTTGGCAGGCGGGTTGGGGATCAGAATTACCGTTGGGACAAATTCTTTTTGTTGTTCAGCTTCTTGCTCCTTGAGAGGTTGTTAGAAATTCAGGCTATATCTCACCCAGGACTACTGAATCAGAACCTTTGCTTTAATAAGATCCCAAGGTGATTCAAATACACATTAAAATTTGCAAAATACTGAAGCTAACACAGTTCAGTCATCTGAGAAGGTTAGATGATTCCTTTTCTGTATTTCCCCAAGTTGGTGAAGTTGGAAGTGGGTGGACAGAGGGTATGTGTACATCCAGGAGGGCTATACTCTTTGCATTGCCCAGGATGCAATTCAAAAGCATTACGTAAGCACACAGCTCCTACTTGGTGGGAGCACACTAACCACCAAGTCATCCCGGCCTTTGAAACAGAGGTCTCCAGCACACAGTGATGCTTTATTGCCCACGATCCACAGTATGTTACTATCACACAGAACTATTTGAAATAGATACAATACTAAATTTTTCTATAAGATTTGTGGTGAGTAAACATTTCCAAAAACAAAGTTCATTTTGTGAAAAACCTATCAAACACTATTTCACCATTAACAGTATAGGAACCTTGCTTACCAACCAAGTGAACCCAGAAGACACAGGATTTGGGACACAAACATGTACTTTTAGAAACTGAAAAACTGAAAATAAACATTTACTATCATTATTATTATTATTTTAGGAAGCAAATATCTACTTCTTCCATTATGTATGTGAGTGTGTGTGAGTGTGTGTGATGTTTTTAGACTGTCTCATTTTCAACACTACGCACTTTCAACATTCATACAACACTTAGGGAGAAGCCTATTTCAAAATAGAGCTCAGACTCAGAGCTGAAATTCTGAATTCTGCCCTGATCTGAACCACTGATTGCATCTATAAAGCAATAGCAACTGCAGAATAAGGGTGTGAAAACAGTGCATAAAATGTGTGTAGTGCATGCCTACCACAATGAAATAAAAAGGCTGTATTTCAAAACATGGCACTCTATTTTAGTAAAGGTGTACACGGTCATTCTTAAAATAAATACTCTGTGCTCCTGATGCACCTTTCGTAGGCATATAGTGTGTGTCTACACTGAAGTTTTGATGCAGTGATATTATTTTTTTACTGTAGGCTCACAGTGTACACTATTATGTAATTTTCATATTTATATAAAATGCAATAAATATATTTTTTCAGTAAAATACAATGAAGAAAATTTAAATTGCAGGAGTAATAAAAATGAATCAACTTTTTTCTTTATAGGTATATGCCTAGATTATTATTTAAAAGTTTAAACATTATTTCTAACAGTTTTATTCATTATAGCCCCTTTGGAAACTTTTTAAGGAAAATTATTGTCAAAAATTAAAGGTTTTTTCCGGACTTTCTATTGATACCAAAAGTAAATAGTTGGTAGTGTTTTCATACCTTTGGAATTTGATCTTTTCTCTCCTTCAGGTAGTACATTTTTATCATCATTTCCAGAGGAGAGTTGACTAAATATTTGGAATTATGACTGACTCCTCCCCACATCATACACATAGACTGAAAAATGTTACAGATCAATATCGACTCATAAAATGCAAGGGTCCTTTAAAGCCATTTTTTAATAGGGGGCGGGAGCCCTCATTCTTGATTTAAGTAATATTTTTAAATTTTTCTAGAACTTCTCTAAACATCTGTACTGTATAAAAATGTATTCCTAAATTTATATATCTCAAACTTGATGAGTAAATGTATTACAGATGGTAGTTAAAACCAGACATTTTCTAAATAATGATTAAGCTATTAATCTATTTTGCAAAATACTACAAATTTATGTGATATGTGATAAAGTTTCTTGTCTAGTGATACAAATCTGACTCATTCAGACCAAAAGAAGGAGTCCTGATTCCAGATATAGCTGATGACTGATTTTCTCCTGTATCATTTGGCTCCTCACAATGAAACCCTTGATGATAGGTTTATCACCAGTATGAACTGGTCAGTTCCTATGCTCCTATAAATGAAAGTACTGTTGGACATGGTATATTTAATTTTATTCATTTCTAATAACACTGACAAATATGAAGGAAGTATTTTATCTGTGATGTTTTAAGAGTCAAACAGGAAGTGAGGTACAACCTTCCAAGAGCATGGACAGGCTAGAGTTTTCCTGCTCTGTGGAGCTAGAGAAAACAATCTCAGGTCAGTGTCTTACAATGAAAGTGACATGATGAGAGTGTTTATATGAGGGTGTCTTACAATGGAAGTAACATGACAAGAGTGTTTATATGCGGGAAGTCTCCTTAGGTCTCCACTCGCTGGTGTTGTGGTGCCAAGCACTAATGTTTCAGGCACCTGAGTTTAAAGATGGGAACAATAGGAGCTTCTATCTTAAACCTTCTCCACAGAGAGAACAAAAATAGAACAGCAGGCCTGTGTAAAGGAAATGGCCTACCTCAATTTCTCAAGGTCTTTTGTCAATAAGATGATGCCTTGAGTTGTTTCCTGGCTTGAAACTCCTGGTTGCCTATGAAGGTTGTAGTACCCAAGGGAGACAACACCTAAAGAACCACAAATTGATATTATATAAGATTTATAGGTCTTTGGCCATTGATCCACATTACTACATGCAAAGCTTATACATATGACTTTCTGACACATTTCAGGCATATGTTAGCACAGTCTTGAAAATTTGCAAGAACCTAATATCCAGATTTGTGGAAACAAACCAAATTGATTCCCATAATGTGTTCATACCCATGCTTTTATTTCCATTCAATAGTAATATATAAATTTCTCAAATAATTAAAACTGATGAGCACCTTCAGTCATTCTGAATAGTAATAGGATTGCACATCTACAATTTATTCATTTTCCCCACTATATTTGCAAAATGTAAAAAAGCATCATCACTGTATCTTTTAGTCCAATTCTGTTCTCTACAATAAGATATAGCATAGTGGTATTGTATAATTAGTGCTGCAAAGCCCATACTACTAGAAAAGTAGACTGGATGGAAAATATTTATGTCTTTCTACAATGATCAAACTGCCACAAGCAATACCCACAAAACAGTCTTAGCTCCTGACATTTTGACGTGTTGATGGATCCAAGGAGCAGCTGCTGGACCCCAATGACAAACGAAGGTTTTAAGAAGGTTGGAGTGTTTTGTGTAAACTGCAGTTAAATGCAGAGAGATGAGGGTAGAGTTAGGATAGAAAAAATAGTAAAGGTAAGTAGAGATCTGTATTAACTACTATCCCAAAGTTTAGAATACAGAGAGACATAATAATAGAAGAATGCAAAGTATGGCACAGGGAGAATACAGGGTTTGAAATAATTTGATATAAAAATATGCAGCACCCTTTCCATCCCATGTGGACACTTTTTACTTATCTTTCTTTCCCCTGTATCTCAGTAATTCTTTTCACTTTTCAACCTCCCGTTCTGCTCCTTTGCCTTCTGTTAGCCCTTAAATTATTTTCCACCTCTCTCATGCCTAATCTTTCAGTCAGACAGCAATTTCTGTAGGCCTTCCTCATGGCCAAAAGTAATACTTGGGGATAAAGGGATTGCTCTTCAAAAGCCCTCAGGAGTAGGATGGGAGTGGGGGAATCATTCCTTACAAATAAAAGCTTTCCAGAGATCACTTTATAAACTATTTTGATAACAAAAGCAATGTGCAGGAATCATTGTAAAAACACACTAAATATTCCTATTAAAATTGTAAGGGAGAGCTTAAATATAATGTGGAATGCATTAAAACTGCCAAGAAATAGAAAGTAAAAAATAAAATTTGAGGAAAATATAAAATCAAGTTACCTAGGAAATTGTGAGTGAACTAAAGAAAAGGAAAAAAATGCTGAGGAAGGGAAACAGACAAATCTAAAGGCTGAAATCACCACTAGAATCCAAGAATATTGCACTGTCCTATGAGGAGTATCTCTTAATAGCCCTTAGAAAACATATTTTATATGAAGAATCTACTTCAAGTAAATTTAAAGAATTTCCTTCAAGAAGTAGATTTTGATTTCTTAGTTCTAAAGCCTACGGGAATATAAAATGTGTGCCAGAGGAAGCAGGAGTAAAGGTAAAGATAACAGAACTACTACCCAATCCTGAGCAGTACTTATAATCACTCAGAAAGATCCAAAGTAGCATCAGAAGGTAAAAAATGAGAATGTTTTAGAAGCCCTAAAGGACTGGCAGGAAACAGCAAGAATTTGATAAAAACTCAGTCTCTCTATGTCTGGTGATACAGTTGTAGGCGTGGCTCTTTGGTATTAATCCTCAATTGTTCTACATTGACGTTGTGACATGTGTAGGAATTTAGAAAGAAGGGAATAAACTGTCTCCTTCATGGCTGAAGACTTGTTTTCATGTGGCTGAGCTTTATATGATTTGATGGCTGCACAGGCTGGTTTAGAATTATCATAGTCATGTTCCATACCTGACCTTTGCAGGACTTGCTAGTGGCCTGAAAACACAGAACACATTGTATTACATTCTCCCCTTACCGGTGCTGTCATCTGTCACCTTGGCACTTCTTTGGAAAAGAAAGAAATAAAAATACAAAGAGTGTTTTTATATATGACAAGCATCACTTTTCAAACAACAGTGTTTATCAGGTACCACGGATTGTCTAACCAATGCTTTTAGGTTGTACAGAGATCAATAAACAATTTTACATTCTTTGTTTTAAAATCCTACTGGCTTATTTGGTACACTAGACTTATAAATCTCACCTATGCCAAGTTTTTCAACTTCCCTGAGCCTTCAATTACCCACCTACCATATAAAAATGTTAGCTAACCCTGTAGATTCTACAAAGATTAAATGAGATTCTCTAAGTATACAAAGTTTGCACATTATAAAAATGCAATAAATAAAAGTACTTATTATGATTACCGCTACTGTTGTGGTTAATATACTTAAATTTTATACCAAAGAGTATACACATACCTATGAGTATGCATGGACATCAATGTATACATTCAAGACTTTAAAAGAAGATTTTAAAATATCATAGACTAAAAAATGGTTCACATTTATTTTTTGGGTAGAGAAGTTATTTAGAGGTAAAGATATAATAGTACAATGAACTTAAAACATTCTCAAGGTACTTATCTTAGAGGCAGTCTATAACTATAAACTTTTAACTGTGTTTAAATTTCATTAATTTGTAATTACTACTCTTTTCCTTTATTTGCAAAAGTGAAAGGGAAAAAATTATCAAAAATTCTTATTTATGTCTTATAATAAAGTAAAATATAAAAACACATCAATTTATTTCTTGGTCTTAAAAAACCACTTTCACCCACATGCACACACATTTCTTGCCTCGATCAATTGCTAGTTTTGTAATCTTGGAAAAGTCCTTTAACATTTAAGTCTTAATGTTTTCATCTATAAAATCAGGTCAAAGAAGCAATTTTGATGATATTGTTTTGAAACTCAAATTAGATAATTTATTGAAAAATGCTGAGCAATTTTAAAAAGTGATGCAAATACTTACCCTTACCCAGAACTGAAGAGCAGGAAATAAGTTGTCTGCAAAAACTATTACATGATCCCTTGAATCTGTATCTCTTCTGTGAAGAAATCATATTTATCTATAATTCATGAATTTATTCTTTTAAAAATCTTCATTAAAATAATACAATGTAACTTAGTTTCCTGTTGAAGCTTTGCCATTCACTGCTGTCAGAGAGAGGTGCTGGGCCATGAGAGAGCTGGTTCCAGCAGGAGGCTTCCCCTCCATTCGCCTGCTTTCAGGATGTTCTTGGCCTCTGCTCCTTCCATCTCCCAGCCTTTGTTCAGGCCTTTTCAGATCATTTTCTAAATACTCAAAATACAACATCATCTGCTCCTTTTCAGTTGCTTCGATAAACTACTACAGTTAGAGAAGGCAAAAATCATCCTCAATCAATTCTAGACAAAATCTGACTGGATTTTACAATATTTTACCTTTATCTCCTTAGGATTAATAGACATGGTCCTGTACTATATGGAAAGTGTTTCTACAGAAGACAATTTAAACATAGACCTTCCAAAATATTATTTTACTACTGATAGTTTTACATTAAGCTGAAACTCATGAAGTTACAAAGAGGAACCTATGTGGTTAGACCACCACAAACTGTTCTATATCCTTTTAAATAATTTGAATACTTTAGAGTAGTTCAGGATTTGTTTCCCTTTTTTGTGTAGAAACAGCCTCAACATGTGTGTGTGTTTTTTAAATTTATCTTTATTGTTGAAAATATTACAGATGTCCCCCTTATCTCCCCTCCCTTGATGCTCTCCACCCCACTCCTACCCCAGGCTCTCACCACACTATTGTCTGTGTCCATGGGTTATGCATACATGCATATAAGTTTTTTGGTTAATCTTCCCCCTCCCCCCACTTACCTCTGATATGTGTGAGTTTGTTACATGCTTCAGTGTCTCTGGGTCTATTTTGTTCATCAGTTTATTTTGTTCATTAGATTCCCCAATCAGTAGATGAGTGGATAAAAATCTGTGGTACATTTGCACCATGGAATAGTATGCAGCTATAAAAAAAAGAAGGCTCTCTTACCTTTGGAGACAGCATGGAGGGACCTGGAGAGTATTATCCTAAGTGAAATAAGCCAGTCAGAGAAAGACAAGTATCACAAGATCTCACTTATATACAGAATCTAATGAACAAAATCAGCATTTTTTAAAACTAAGAATGAAATAATTATTCTTATTCTTACCTGTATAAGAGTGTGATATAAGTTTTATGCAGTTCGAAAATAAACATGGTCTTTTCTACATACTACATCTCCGGACACACAAAAACAATTTTTCTTGTTTGAATACTTTTAGTAGCTCATAAAGAGTGCAAAGGGGAACTTCTGCAAACTCTACTTAGACAACTTTGGCAAGTTTAACTTCTATACCCAGGAAATAAATGCAAATCCCCAGGGAATGGTCATTCTCATAAATCAAATTGTTTCCCCTAAAAATTGGCAGCTGTTTACATTGTAATACCTTGCAAAAGTGTTTCTAGCTTTACATGATGGTCACTGTTAGTAAAAAGTACTGCAATATAATACTGTGTTGCCTATGTGAAAAGGAAAGGCTTGGAATAATTACAAACAAGTAACATGTGAGTCTTAATTGCCAGTTTTAAAGCAGAGGATAATTCTGCCTAACAAAAATCATTTTGGGGAGATGCAGCAGATTATAGAACAACTAATTATTACCAGACCTTTTCCTAGTAAGAAAGAGTATTTAAAAAACACCCAAAGGCATATACAGTCATCAGCCAGAAACTGATTATTCGCAGGTGGGTTGCCCACGCTGCAGTCTCCAGGCAGAGCAGATTTCCTTGCTCAGCTGCTTCACATCACCTCAGGCAAACTCTGCTCTACAGCACAGCATTTCTGCTGCTCAGTCAGCCTGCCCTACCCTTTGCAAGCTCTACAAGGTCTTGGACAGCTCAATCCTCATGCCTCAGGTTTAAGAATTCCAATCAACCCCTCCTGGCTCTCCACTGCCTTGCAGTCTCAGGTGGCTCTCCCAGGTCTACAGGTAAGCTCATGCCTCCAAAACATTTCTAATTTCTACTTTGTCTTCCACTAGGAGTTTCAACAGTTCCCTAAAGAGCCCCGTGCACAAACATAAATCTCTTTCTAATCCCCTCTCTTTCCAACTTCCCAGCACAGTATCTGCTACAGGGGATTGGGAGAGTGTAAACTTACCCAGGAACATTTCTAGTTATAATAAGCAATTCTTAGAGGCTACCCTGAAAAGGACCAGGAGCTCAAAAACAGCAAAATAGAAAGTCAGAAAGCCTTCATATCACTCCAGTCAGGACCGGCATAACATTATAGGGACATGTACTCTTGAGAGTCCTAATATTTACACAATCACCACATATTCAAGAACTTAGCACAATTATAATCAAGCATTCATATAACTTTTCAAACTACTGCTATAGTTAAGGCTTCCTAAATCTAAGGACTATGCATATCTATATTACCCCTGTATTTTAATGGCTAATAAGATGCCTAAGGCAAAACAGAGCTCAATAAATGACTATTAATTGAATAAAGAATATTCATATAGAGAAATGGTTTAGGTTGCTTTTGTTGACAGCTTATAAGAAATCCTAATTTGACCTTGTGGAGAAAAAAATCAATTGCTTCGTAATGGTTAATGAAACACTTGAAATGATAAAACGCTCAAAATAACCCCTCAAAATCAAATCATTTCCTGTAATTTATGAAGTTGATTGAAATGCAATTTGACTCCCCAATTGGTATGAGAGATTAAAAAATACCTTGCAAACATTACAATGAATTTCTTTTTCTTACAAGGCTAGGTTTTCTTTTATGCCATCACTAATGTGAACTCTGTTCTTTCTCTTTTAGTTCTGTCTCCCTTCTTTTTTCTCCAATTATTCATTTAGTAGTTATAGTCAACCCATGTGAGGCACTAAGCAAACATTTTTTAAAAATACCCCCAATAGTCAATTTCTTAATGTTATAATAAACATCATATAGAGAACGTGGTCTCTTCTGAACACCAGCAAAAGCTGCCCTGAGTAAGTGACACTTAAACTGAGATCAGAAAGATGCTGCCTTAGACCAGATTCATCCAAGTACAAATATTGAGATGAGTATTTTGGGGCAAGTGCTTGATTAAGGGAGTACTCTCAAGAGTGGAAAAGGCAGGATCGGAAAGGAGGCAAAAGTCAAACAAGTGTGTGATTTGGGGCAAGGCAACACATAGTAGTAGACTGAGGGCAATCCTCTAAAGAAAATATCAGATGTGAGCCCTTAGATGCAAAATCACATAAAAAAGCTGTTGGGAATGTACACATAATTAATTTAAATTTTTTTAAAAAGTGATCTTAGGATATCAGGGAAGACCACTGACAGTATCTGCTACTGATGCCTAGACAAAAGCTTCTTAAAGGTATTAGAAATCATTCCAGGCAGAAGAAATATCATGTACTAAGACCCTGCGATAAAATACACCATTCGAGGAAATGAAGTCCCCTGAAGAGAACATGGTGAGACAAGAGAAGAGCATGAGGTGAGGCTGCATGGTGCTATCCTGTAAGATTCGAGGCATGGAAGGGCAAGGATGCCTTCTTTCATATGTGGACCTATAATGCCCAGTTCCTTCTTTCAAACTAAGAAGTCAACTCTACTTCTGCGGGGAGCCTGAGTGAGGAGGGTGTGAGTAACAAGGCAAAGGGAGATCAGAGCGACACTGTTGAAACTCTCCCCTTATGGAAATACTGTGTCAAATACTGCTGAGAAATAAATCTGTGTGTCAAACACTGCTGCGAAATAAAGACGAAGCCCGGAAAATGACCGCTGATTTAAGGGTACTTATCACTGATGACCTAGGGAGAGTTGTTTTAGTAGAGTGAGATGAGTAGAAGTCAACTCAGAACAGATTGTGGAGGGAGTGAGAAGATAATACATAGAGACAATTAGCATAAATTATTCCTTTGAGATATCTTCCTGTAAAATGTGGAAAGGAAATAAGGCGGAAACTAGAGGGACTTGTGGATTCAGAGATGGGTTATTCTCAGTGTTTATAGATTTTTTTGTTAGTTTATTATGATTTATAATTTGAACCTACTTAAGGATGGCCCGGAGAAAGTTTGAATATATAGGAGAGAGCAGCTATAATTGACTGTGCCTATTTTTTTTTTTTCTTCCAGTTTTTTGTTTGTTTGTGTTTTTTTAAAACACATCTTTATTTCAGAGAGAGGAAAGGAGAGGGAGAGAGGGAGAGATAGAAACATCAATGATGAGAGAGTCACTGATCAGCTGCCTCCTGCATGCCCCTGACTGGGGGTCGAGCCCCAACCCGGGCATGTGCCCTGACCAGGAATCGAACCCCGATCGCTAGGATGTGGATCCTAGGTTGATGCTCAACCGCTGAGCCTCGCCCGGCCAGGCTGTGCCTAATTTCTTAACAGGTGAGTCAGGTAGAGGAAGCACAGTTAGATGAAATGGCTGCAGGTGAGAAAATGGAAGACCTCCCTTTTTATAAGATAAAGAAAGGAGTATATAATGGGTATAGATATGACTGTTATAAAAGTTTATGGAAAGTTGGAGTTTCCATTTAATAGCCCCACCCCATTTTCTTTCTATAAAGTAGGAGACATATTCATCTGCTAAAAAATAAAAGGATTCTGGTTGGGAGGGGGCAGGGTGGAGACTCATTAAGGAAGTTTGAAATAATCCCCCTTTTTGGGAATTGAATTGAATTAGCTATAAGAAGCTAGAAAGAATTTTGAGCAATGTGGAAATTCTAACTGTGACAGGAAATTATTAATTTGTAATGATTTATTGTGCTCTTTTCCCTAAGAAGCTTCCCCCAAAGTATTTACTGCTCACATGCATACACAGAGAAAGTGAATACGTCATTGAATTCAACCAGGATTAGAGTTTGTTGAGATAGGTAGTTGAAAGGCAAAGGGACAAGGGAGTTTAAAATATTAAGAAGAGTATGGTGGGCATTGCATGAACTCTAAACTGGTTAAGAAGATAAAGGGAGCAAAAAAATGATGACAATTTGGGAGAAAGCAAAGGCTTGAACAGACAGGAGGCCCTGAAAAGGTCAAGATGTTAGTAGGAGAACCTGAGCAGGCAATTTAGAATAGTAGGTTGTGGCCAAACGGTGCAATAAATCAAATCCTTTTGGAATTATAGAAGTTTAGTGTTTCTTGTTTATCTTTAGGAGCTGCAGCTTAGGTGACGTAAAATGCTGAAGAAGAAAAAATGCACAAGAGCTGAGGTTAAAAACACTGAAGTCATCCAGACTGAGCTAGGTGCCAGGATATTTTCAAAAGGAGGGCAAAGGCTTGAAAATTGTGCATGTGTAACAACTATTTACTGAGAATTTTTTTGAACCGTGGTCCTTGGAAAGTGCTGGTTATATAAGTAAGAGTCAAGTTTCCATTTTCCTACAGAAATGTGGATAAGAGCTGCAACTCACAGGCATCCAGGAAATCTGTTGCCATGTAGGGCCTGTTGTTCATAGGTCAAGTTCATTCCTCTGTAACGTACAGACTGCCGATAGACCCATCTTATTGAGGGGACCATTCCTATTTCCAGAAGTCATTTATTTTCTTTTCTGCAATGCTCATTGAAAGAAAAATGAAATGAGTGCCAAGATCAAATTATTTTTAGGCAAACTGCATACCCCATTTGCCCCTTAGAGATCACACATGATACAAAGTTCTAAAAAGTCCCAGATTTTTTAAAAATCCCCATGTTAAATAGAGGTTTAACCGTAGAATCCACTATTTTTACCTATTCTATATCTATTTGCTAATACTTAACACACTGTAAGAGGATAACAATAAGATACATAATTCAGTTAATATTCACTAGCTGGATAGAGTGTTTTACACAATATGTCATCAAACCCATACAGTAAGTTATGAAGTAGGTGGACTATATAGAAGAGTGCAGGATAATCTTATAGATGAAGAAACTGAGGTTTAAAAGTCACTTACCTAAAATTTGATGGAATCAGAATTCAAACCCAATATAGTCTGATTCCAAAGCTCTTTATATACTGTGCAGAATCCCCTAAGTAATCCGAGGGATTCACTGCAGAATAAAAATGTGTGGTCCCTAGTTCAAAAATTATAAAGAATTTCAAGACAGCAACAGCAGGACATTAAAACAGGTGTGGGGCCCTTCTGAGCATGAAGCCAGTGCATATGCACAGATGGCATGCCCCAAAAGCCAGCCTTGTCATTATGAATGCTGCCTCCAAGTAAGCTATGGTCAATAAAAAAAAAGAAACAAAAAAACCCCTGTGTATCACTATAGTGGGTGTGATTATCATTTAAACTATTGAGCAGACTCCCTGAATACCATAGCTCAGATACTTCCTGTTTAAAGAGTTTACACCAATCATTGTGAAGGCTAACCTCTGCCACTTAGTAAGAATTTGTTAAATAAAATAAATAAATAGAATAGTCATTTGTTCAAGTGTATTACCATTAGCATTTTATGGTTCCAAAGTCATCATGAAGCTAAATAATTTCTCTGTTTCAGAGTGGAAGTGACAATTCGGATGCTGGGACATTTTTTTTTCTAAATAATTAAAATTACTCTAACTGGCACAAATAATTATAGGCCAAAGCCATTTGAAAGGCTTTATATATTAAAAGGCATTTTTAAATATATGAATCTGAGAAGAGCAGATATCTTGTCAGGACAGAAACTTACCTAACAAGCATTTGTTGAGCACTGACATTGCTACGGAAGAGTATTAGACATCTATTATTGTTAAGAATCACAGGTGATCTGACTAAAAATCTTGTATGCTAGGGATCATCAGAGTTAACAGTATTATTGTATTAAGTTCCAAGGAGAATTCTGAATTTGGAAGCCAAATATAAATGGTCTTCATAATCTACTATAATCTTTGAAACTAAAATCTCTTTAGCCAAGAAATACTTCATTTGGGCTATTAAGTGAAATACAACCTTGTGGATTCTAATGTCTTCTCTTTTTCTAACAAAACTTGAACAATTTCCTAAAAATGTGTTAATTAAATCATCACTACTTGAGTTATTTACCACTATTTCAATGGTTTCCTTCACTGATTTAAAAGGGGTATAGATATTCATAAGAAATAAGCCATACATAGTAAATTCTGAGCAGACACAGGGTCAAATACTGCTGTTAAACAAACTTACAGCCAATTTAACCTAACATTTACTGATTTGCATAATCATTGTTACATTATTGAGTAATTAGTCATAAATGGTAGGAAGTTTACCAAAAGAACTGCAATTAGTGTTACCTTTACAAAATAAAGTACTATATTTCCATCATCATCTCTAGGTCAGGAGTTTTCATGGAAAAGGAAGCCTTCTTTTAGGTATTGGGTCTTACCATTGTGTCTGAACTTTGAGTTTGGTCAAGTGTGAGTGAGGAAAGAGCAGGTTTAAAGAGCGACATGTAAGGTATGAGAATAAACTTTCTTTGGGGATTGCACTGAATGCGTATTGCTAGGTGCACAAGGTAAATAACCCCAGGTAGCAAGTGTCCTGTACTCCAGAAGTTTATGAACACTATGTTAGCTTTCCTGTTTGTTTTGTCTGACAGGTCTAACCACACAGAGATACTGGGAGACACACAGCAAACACTGAGATCCTACAAAACCCCACATTTGCTGGGTTTGACCTATCACCCAATAACATGAGTTGATCAATTACAAGCCAACTCCCATAAACAAGCACTTTGCTTCAGAGCCAGAGAGATGAGATACAATTTCCACAGCCAAAATATCAGCATGGGATAATGAAGAAGGGTGTGACCATAGATTAAGGCAGTGTATGAGCAATGAGTCAAACCTGGAGCAAGTTAGGAACAAGTGAGGCAGGCAGTGTATGATTTTTCATCCATGTCAAAAACCATACAGATATGTAGCACATATGTTTTGGGGATGGTTAAAGGTATAGAATCAAAAGCCACATGACAGTAGAAATTTTTTAAAAAGTGGAGTGTGATGAGAGAGTATTATGGTAGTATTAAGCAACAAGCTTTGGAAATAATTAAATATGAAAGAGTGAAAAAACTCAGCTACTGTTCCAAGATGCTAAATATGTGATAAAAAGAATAGTGACTTATAAATAGAAAGAGGGAACACAAGAAGAGGAAAACGTCTGTGAGGAAAAATAAGGAAATTCAGTTTGTCCATGTTGTTTTGGAGGTGACATCAAAGCATGCAGGGCAATTTCAATAAATTGATGTGAGTAAATGTGGGCAGCAGTTAAAGAACAGGCTCACAAAGATGCAGATTTGAGGATTAGTCCCACAGAAGTGATAGTAGGAAGTCATGGAAATGGAAGAAAAGGGTGCTAAAGATAAGAATTAAAAATCATCTACATGAAAGTGGGGAAAAAAGAGCATTAGTAAAGGTGTGGTTGAAGAATAAAAAGAACCATTAAAATATATTTCACGGACTCCAAAGGGCAAGACTATTGATGCATTAACCTTCTAACAATTTAACTTCAGAATGACTTTGACTTTTTTTTGCTAAATTCCAGAATCACTGTTGTACTAAAGTGGTTCATACAATTTCTTATTCAGGTCAAGTGGCTTATTTGTTTGCTCTGCAATGGTTGCATTAAATTAGTTGGAAGCATCTGTGTATTTGACAAGCAAAGTGCTGACTTGCTTTTCCTTTGGTCAATATTAAGATTCTTGTCCTTTGTATTTTCTGTCACCCAATAACATCTGCAGTAATTGTAAAATATGGTTCCATGGGGAATATTAATTTTACTATTATTTGATTCCCTTTCTTTTATGATTCTCTGGTGAGTTTTTTGGAAAGAACCTAGCACCACGGTGCATGTCACTAATGTATTGCTTGTCTGTGCCTTCTCTTGTCTCTGAAATCATACCTCAAATATTAATAGAAATCTCTCTATTTTAACAGGATGCTCTTGTCTACAAACTCAATTATATAGTCAAAAAAGCTATTTACAGTTTTAAACCTAATGCAAATCAGGAAACTTAATTTAAAACCTGTGAGACTCTACAATAATAATTTTATAAATAGATGGCTTTCTGTCTAATAGATATGAATTACCCATCATTTTAAATTTATGCTAATTCTAATAACAGTATTATATCATGAAAATGAATTTGGAATTGATGAACATGATCATTGGAGACATCAAAAAAATTGGTTGTTAACTTCTTACACAGTTGAAACGCCTTATGTTATTACTACATTCTGTTCCAACCAAAAAAAGCATCCATATTCCACAAATGAACCATTTAAATGATTTTATGTAAAAATTCAACCAATGAACAAAATGGATTGTTCCTAAATTTAATCAGTCTCCATCCTAGAAATATTCAGTGGAAAATGAAACTGAAGGTAACAAAAAGGTGCTTTCATTTTCTTTATAAGAACCTCTTTTCTAAATGACAAAGAAATATACATATTAGAGAGAGACTAAGGAAAAGAGAATATCTCCAATATTGAGATTTTCTAGTAATGAGAAAGAAAGGCATTACTTTATTATTTTATTGAAAGCCCTGCATATGTTTTAGGAGATTAATTTCTCTTTCAGTTCAGTTATTTTCTCTGCCTGACTCTTACCCTTTTGTGTCCAAATGAACCCACATGTTAACAAATGTGATATATTGATTTTCTGACCTCATATTTGACAGGCTGGGCAGGAAAAATAATTGTGAGAATATCATTCCCCTTCCTTTAAAAGGGATCAAGATCTTTATTTTACTATATCTCAAGTAACTTTGGTTTGGATTTGAACTTGATTATGTCTGGGTTTTATATTTTTCTGCTAATATTTGTTTTACTCAACTATTTGGTAAGAATGACAGGAGAGGAAAATATACAGGCACAAAAGAAAACCAACAGTTAAAAACACAGCTTTTCATAGCAAGAGCCTGGAATGAGATTTCTACTTCTTAATCATAGTCTAAGAGCACCTTCCCTTCCCTTCCCTTCCCTTCCCTTCCCTTCCCTTCCCTTCCCTTCCCTTCCCTTCCCTTCCCTTCCCTTCCCTTCCCTTCCCTTCCCTTCCCTTCCCTTCCCTTCCCTTCCCTTCCCTTCCCTTCCCTTCCCTTCCCTTCCCTTCCCTTCCCTTCCCTTCCTTCTCTCACCTCCCCTCTCTCTTTTTCTCTCTCCCTCTGGAAGAAAGGAAAACATCCTTGAACCCTCCTAAAAAGCAACATCAAGAAAAATTATCATTTAAATGAAACAATTTTAGGATGATAATTTCATGGACAATTTTTGATGTATTAGCTTGCAGAGGGACATTATTCCCCAATTATCAAATTATTACAGAATAAAAACTATGAAGTTTTTTAAAAAGAATAAAAACTATGAAGTTGGTGTCAGATACAGAATCAAAATTCCCTGTTATTAAATACATTATAGAAAATATATTATTTATAAAATTATTAAGGAAAACTGTTTCAACAAGAAAGTTGGAAACAATAAGTGGCCAGAAAGAATGATCTGAAATTTTGCAAAGATATATTTAAATGAAAGAATATGCAGACAGAATTTACTTGTGTAGTGAGCTTCCAAGGATAGCATAATTTATTTACTCTCCTATGAAATCCAGCATAATGAAGCAAGAGGACAGTGGTGCTAGCTACAGGGGAGTGCCAAGAATCACTGGGAGCAAGGTCTCCAGTCAGGTTTTCCTTTGACTGAAAAATCTGCATGCATAGCTTTTCCTAAGGGGATGTCATAGGAAAACAGTGCACACTGAGGCCAGGGGATTTCTTCTGCAACGCTGTTTTGTTCAACTGTGTAGGTTTCTGTGCCAGCTCTGATTCTGGCAGAAAAATCTCTAAACCAGAAAGATGAAAACTAACTATTCAGTTATCTGATCTGCACAGACCAAAGCTTTAGAGGTCATCTATACTATGTGATTGGACAGTGAGTGTATATTTACAAACTGTTTATCCAACGCTTAATAATTCTTTATGCCACCATTTATAAGCTGCTCCTAAAGAAATTTCTAAAATGATGACGAGTATACTATCTAATACTAAAGTGGCTTCCAGAGAACTCTATAAACCACATTTTTTTTTACTACTACTGTGGATGGTTAACAGAATCATAAAAGCTTAGATTCATGTAATATCTTAGAGATGAACCCTCTTACAGGAAAGTAAATTAAAGCCAGATGAAAGATATTTCTATATACCTGAGGGCTTTATAATAAGCCAAAGATTCATTTTTCTGTTATATTTTTAATTTAGGTTTAAAATAATGACCTTGATGAAAACCTAATATGTTAATGAGACACATATTAATGAAATAAACCATTTAAAGCAACCAATGCCATTTCAAATAAATAGTTTATGAAAACCATCTCTTTATCAAATATCTAGGGGCAGATGGGGGCTTTACTTTTATTAATAAACTATGCCTTTTTTTAGGTTACAGCCATGATAGTTTTGCTATCCACCATAGAATTCCATATAAGTGACTGAATATAACAGATGGTCTTTTAAACAAACATATTTCCCGCTGTATCATCAGTATAAAGTTAGATACAGATTGCTTATTTTCCTTCTGACACAGCTTCAGTGAACTCATCATTAACGCATCTTCATTAAACTCATTTTTAGTAATTACTCAACTGTATCTTCAGAGTAAAATGTGAGAGGTAGGAATGTGGCTAAAAAAACACTAATAAGCCAATTGTTTTTCTTCACTTTTTAAAATTTGAAATATAAATTCTGTTTTGACTAATGCAGCAATTAAATTTATTCAAATTGTAATCCAGATACTAAGGTGCATTAGCATAAACGTGCTTCTCTTTGCTTACCCTGACAGGGAAAAATACTAACTGATAAAAAGAAGGAATTATAATTCGGGATTCCCTGGAGACCACTGTCTTATTCTGCTGACTGGAAAGTTTCTAGCTTTTAAACTATTTGGGAATTTAACAGTGTGCCCTTAAGCCTAACTCTTAGCACCTACAAACTGTAAATTTCATTTTTTATATTATGCTTTCTCTATGATAAGTATAACTGAACTCAGATCACTTTTACCAAAAAAAGCATTTTTAAATGAGAAACAAATAAAATACTCAACATTTCTAATCCATGGAGGCAACATTAGAAAATATGACACAGATCATGACTCCTGAGATGTGACTCTGCAATAGATATGTCCAAGGGATTCACTTTCAACTCAAAACTGTTAAAATGGGTAGTGCAAGTGAAAACATGAGTTGGAGAGAAACAGTGAAATGGATCAGAGGTGACTCAATAGCACTTAACACAGGCAGTGAAAACAAATGTAACAATTACATCACTTACCTTGCAATTATGTGGAAAATTAATGTTTTGGAGTGGGGTATACTCATGAAAAAGCAGTATATAAACATACTAAATATTAATATAATTTTACATTACATAATATGAACTACAAGCATACAGACTAACAGCTGTTAGAGGGGTTGCAGGGCTGGGTATAAAAGGTGAAGAGATTAAGCAAAAAAAATCCAAAAAAACAAAAACACTCATAGAAGCAGACAACAGAGGGAAAGGGAGTAGGGGGAGGTAGAAAAAAGTAAAAGGGGGATAAATGGTGATGGATGGAGACTTGACTTGGGGTGGTGAACACACAATACAGTATACAGATGATGTATTAGAGAATTGTACACCTGAAACCTATATAATTTTATTAACCAATGTCACCACAATAAATTCAATAAAAAAGAAAAAATAAAATCAACAGGTTTGAAAACATGGACACAAACACTCAATATCTAGTTATAGACTTTTAAATTCCCAATGAATGTTTAATAAATGTAGAAATTACAATATTAACTATTCATAATTGTATTCAATTAATTAAATATATATTTCTTAAGAGCTTACTATATTTCAACTACTGTGCTTTAACAAAGTATATAGTAATCAGCAAAAGAAATAGGATTCTTGCATTTAGAGATTTTAGTGTTTTTAATAACATTTAGCTAGTGCAAGAAATTTATGTCCTAAAATGATGACAAAATTAACATAATATCATTTAAATTATTTTGATACACTTCGTTTTTTATCATATTTATTCCTTTAAATGTGTTACATTTATTCCTTTAAAAATAAGCTCTATTTTTTCTTTCAATAATTTTTTTTTTTACTTATGGTAAAATATATGTAACTAAATTAGCATGTTAACCATTTTTAAGTGTAAAATTCAGTAGTAATTAGATTCATATCACTGTGCATCCATCACCACCATTTATCTCCAGAACTCTTTTCATCTTCAAACTAAAACTCTATATCCATTCAATAATAACTCCCCATTTCCCCTCTAGCCCTGCTGCTGGCAACCACCACTCTATTTTCTGTGATTTTGACTACTCTAGATATATCAAATAAGTGGAATTGGGCATTACTTTCTTTTTGTGACTGAATTATTTCATTTACCATAATGTTCTCAAATTTCATCCATGTTGTAGTATATGTCATAATTTTTGTTCCTTTTAAGGCTGAACAATATTCAATTGTATGTGTACATCATGTATACTGAAAATAATGTTTCTGTGAATGCAGGAGTACAAATATTTCTTTGAGACCCTACTTTTAATTATTTTGGGTATATACATAGAAGTGGAATTGCTGAATCATAGATAATTTTATTTTTAGTTTTTTGATGAATTGCCATCTATTTTCCATGGCAGCTATAATATTTTTTTTTAAAAAAAAAATAGTTATTTTAATGGTTGTGAGGTAAAATTTCATTGTAGTTTCAGTTCGCATTTTCCCAGTGATTAGAGATGTTGAGCATCTTTTTATATGCATATCCAATATGCAACTTAGAGCATCCACCAATGGATATACACTTTCCCCATTTTTTAAAATGAATTCCATTTACTTATTTTCAAATGATTATTTTTATTACAGTTAACATATAATATTATATTAGTTTTAGAGATACAACCCAGTAATTGGATGTTTATGTAATTATGAAGTGATCACCCCGATAAATCTAGTATCCATATGACACCATACATAGTTATTACAATATTATTGACTATATTGTATTCCATGTGCTATACTTTACATCCCCACGACTATTCTGTAACTACCAATTTGTACTTATTAATCCCTTCACCATTTTCACCTGTGCCCACAAATCCCCTCCTATCTAGGAACCGTCAAAATGTTCTCTGTATTTATGAGTCTGTTTCTGTTCTACTTTTCTGTTTATTTTGTCTTTTAGATTCCACATAATAAATGAAATCATTTGGCATTTGTCTTTCTCTCTCTGACTTATTTCACTCAGCATAACACCCTCTAGGTCCATCCCTGTTGTTGCAAACGGCAAAGTCTTGTTCTTTTTTATGGCTGAGTCATATTCTATTGTATATATGCACTACTTCTATATCCAGTCATCTATTGATGGATGCTCTAATTTGCTTCCATACCTTGGCTATTGTAAATAATGTTGCAGTGAACTTATGTATGCATATGTCTTTTCAATTTATTGTTTTGGGTTTCTTCAGGTAAATACTCAGAAGTGTAATTGCTGAGTCCTTCTTTGTCTCTTGTTATAGCCTTTATTTTAAAGTCTATTTTGTCTGGTATAAGTATTGCTACTTCAGCTATTTTTTCATTTCCATTTTCATGAAATATTGCTCCATTGCTTTAGTTTCAGTCTGTGTGTATCTTTTGATCTGAAGTGAGGCTTTTATAGACAATATATATAAGGGTTTTGATTTGATATCCATTCAGCCACCGTATGTCTTTTGACTAGAGCATTTAATCTATTTGCAATTAAATTAATTAATAAATATGAATTTATTGCCATTTTATTATTCATATTTTTATATCATATTTTATTTTTCAATTACAGGAGATGCATAATATTGTATTAGTTTCAGGTATACAGCCCAGTGATTAGACATTATATAACTTACTAAATGATCATCCCAATAAATCTCACATGCATCTGACACCATATATAGTTAATAAAATATTATTGACTATATTCCCTATGAGAGAGAGGAAAGGAGAGGGAGAGAGAGATAGAAACATCAATGATGAGAGAGTCATTGATCAGCTGCCTCCTGCATGCCCCCTACTGGGGAGTGAGTCCACAAACTAGGCATGGGTCTTGACCAAGAAACCAACCAGTGATCTCTTGGTGCATGGGACGACACTCAACCAACTGAGCCAAAACGACCAGGCACCAATTTGCACTTCTTAATCCCTTTACCTTTTTCACCCATTCCCCCAAATGCCCTCCCATCTGGCAACTGTCAAAATGTCCTTTATCTATGAGTCTGCTTCTGTTCTGCTTCGTCATTTATTTTGTTTTTTAGATTCAGTTGTTGATAGATATTCATTCATTGTCATTGTATTGTTCATATTTGTTTTTTCTTCTTTTTATTCTTAAAGAAGACCCTTTAACACTTCCTGTAATATTGGTTTGGTGATGATGAACTCCTTTAGCTTTTGATCACTTTAAATATTTCTTGCCAATCCCTTCTAGCCTGCAAAGTTTCCATTGAGAAATCAGCTAAAAGTCTTATGGGAGCTCCTTGTAAGTAACTAATTGCTTTTCTCTTGCTGCTTTTAAGATTCTCTCTTTGTCTTTAACCTTTGGCACTTTAATTATGATATGTCTTGGTGAGGGCCTCTTTGGGGTATTCTTATTTGGAACTCTGTGTTTCCTGGACTTGTAGAGCTATTGTCTTCACCAGGTTAGGGAAGTTTTCCGTCATTATTTTTTTCACATAGATTTTCAATTCCTCTTTCTCTTCTCCTTCTACCACCACCATGATACGAATTTTGGTGTGCTTGAAGTTGTTCTAGAGCCTCCTTACACTATCTTTATTTTTTTGGACAATCTTTTCTTAGTGCTAATGTGATTGGGTGGTTTTTGCCTCTATATTTCAAATTGTTGATTTGATTCTCATCTTCATCTACTCTACTGTTGATTCTCTGTAAATTATTCATTTCAGTTAGTGTATGCTTCTTTTCTGACTGGCTCCTTTTTATGGCTTCCATGTCCTTTTTTATCTTGTTGAAGTCTCACTAAGTTCATTTATTCTTTCCCTAACTTCATTGAGCATCCTTATAACCAGTGTTTCGAATTCCACATCTAGTAGATTGTTTGTCTTGATTTAGCTTACTTCTCTATCTGGAGTTTTGTTTTGTTCTTTCATTTGGGTTTTTGTTTCCTCATTTTGGCAGCCTTCCTGTGTTTGTTTCTATGTATTAAATAGAGCTGCTATGTCTCCCATTCCTGGTAGAGTGGCTTTATGTAGTAGGTGTTCTATAGGGTCCAATGGCACAGCCTTTCCAATCACCTGAGCTGGACACTCAAGCTGTGCCCCTCTATTTGGTTGATGTACACCCTCCTGTTGTAGTTGTGCCTTGACTGCTGTTGACAAGTCAATGGGAGGGATTTACCCCCAGGTAAATCCACTGCAAGGACTGGCTGTGACCACCATGCAGGATATCTGTGCAGGAACCTACCCCATGGGTCAGGACTTATTTCAGCAGGGCTCTGGTGCCCTCTGAGTCTATTCCTTGAGTGTATTGCTTGTAAAGGTGGTTGGGTGGTGCTCTGATGTAGTCTGAAGCTGTCCACCAGGTGTACTGATTCTGTGGCCTCCCAGGAGGTACCTGCCAAGGTCAGCCACTGCCTATATTGTGCTCAGGGCCACCCAGCATGAGCTACAAAGCCATTTTCAGATGGAGGCTACCTGTGCTGTACTTGGAGTTGCCCAGCAGAGGCTAAGCTGCAGCAAGGCCAACTACTGCTAGTGCTGGGTCTGGAGTCATTTAGCAAGAGGTACAGGCCAGGCCAAAGCCAAATGCTGCTTGTTTGGGATTTGTGAACCTTTGAGAGATTTTAGAAAATTTGAAGCATGTGTAAAGACAGGCTGTTTGTATGGAAAAACCACTAAAATGGCTTGGTTGAGCCTCAATTTTGGATGGGGCAGCATCTTAGGGAATAACCATCATTGGGATTTGGGGGGACACTTTTAGCCAGGTTGATGGAGGTTTGGATATGGTGCCCATCTGCCATCCTTTTGGAGAAAGGGTTCAGCAAAGGAACAATGGCCTATGCCAGCACTTTAGTCTTGGTGAAAGCTGACCCTCCCACCCTTGTTCTGAAGCCAGACAATTTAGTTATTTTCTTTATGTCTCTGGCACTTTTCAAGCTGCTGCTTCAGTGCTGGAGCACAGGGCATGTGTGTCCAACTTAGTCTGTGCACAGACCCTTTAAAAGGACCTACATTGGACTCCAATAGCCCTTCAATTCCCTTAGCCTCATTCCCTGATGGTTTTTTATAGCCAGAAGTTATGGGCACTTTTCTTCCTGGCACTGGAAACCTAAGCTGGGGAGTCTGGTGTGAGGCTGGGACAGCTCATTCCTTACAGGGAAACCCCAAATCTGAGATCTCCCTCCTCAATTTTAACTGCCACATGTGCTTATGGGACCAGCTTGTTTCATGTCACCTCCTCTCCTACCAGTCCAATATGGCTTCTTCTTTATATCTTTAGTTATAGAATTTCTGTTCAGCTAGATTTCAGGTGGTTCTGAATGATGGTTGTTCTGAAATTTATTTGTAATTTCCATTTGGTTGTGGGAGGATAAGTGTTCCACATTTACCTATTGCACCACCTTGACTGGAACCCTCCTTTTTCCATTTTTAAATCAAGTTGTTTGATATTTTTTTGTTTTATTACTGAGTTTTTGAGTTCTCTACATATTCTGGATGTTGATGTCTTTTCAGGTATATACATTTTAAATAATTTCTTCCATTCTGTATGTTGTCTTTACACTCAGTGGATAGTATTTTTTAATGCACAAAAGTTTCTAACTTATAAAATCTAATTTGTCTAACTTTGATTTTGTTGCATGTGCTTTTGGTGTCATATCCAAGTCATTGCCAAATCCAATGTTTTGAATCTTTCCCATTTGTTTTATTCTAAGAGCTTTTATAATTTTTATCTCTTACATTTAGGTCTTTGATCCATTCTGAATTAATTTTAATATATCATTAGGCAAGAGTCCAACTTTGAGTCCAATTTTGATTTCTGTACCTTTGTAGTAAGTTTGAAATCAGGAAATATGAGTTGTTCATCTTTATTCTTCTTTCTCTGAGATCGTTATGGTTATCATGGTTCTGTTTAATTCCATATGAGTTTTAGGATACATTTTTCTATTTCTGCAAAAAATGTCATTAAGATAGTGATAAGGATTACAGTGAATCTGTAGGTTTTTTTGAGTAGCTGTGGAATCTTAATATTAAGTCTTAGCCATGAGCATGAGATACCTATGCATTAATTTGTACCTTTAATTCCTTCAGCAGTGTTTTGTAGTTTTCATTGTACAAATATTGTACCTCCTTGGTTAAGTTAATTTCTAGTTACTTTACTCTTTTAGGTACTTCTATAAATAGAATAGTATATTTTTTAATTAAAAATTTTTTTTTTGTTAGTGTATAGAAGTACAACAGATTTTTGCTTATTGACTTTGTATCCTACTATTTGACTGTATTTTCACATTCATTTTAATAGTTCCTGTGTGCTTGTGAAATCTTTAAGGTTTTCTACACATAAGGTAATACCATCTGCAAACAGAGAAAATTATATTACTTTCTTTACAATTTGGATGCCTTTTATTTCTTTTCCTTGCCTAATTTCTCTGGCAGGACTTCTAATATTATGTTCAGTGGGGAAAGGGGGCATTCTCGCCTTGTTACAGATAACAGAAGAAAAGCATTCAGTTTTTCACTATTGAGCATGATGTTTGCTTTGGATTTTTTTATATATGACTTTTGTTATGTTGAGGTAGTTTCCTTCTATTCCCAGGTTTTTTAGTGCTTTTTTCTTTTATCATAAAAGTCTGTAAAATTGTTTCTCTGAATCTGTTGAAATGATTATGTGCTTCCCCCCCTTCATTTTACAATGTGGTATATTAGATTGATTGATTTTTATGTGCTGAACTATCTTTGCATACCAGGAAGAAATTGCATTTGATCATGGTATATAATTCTTTAATATGCTGAACTCTACTGGTATTTTGTTGGGGATATTTGCTTCAATATTTAAAAGAAATATTGGTCTGTAGTTTTCTTTTTCACATCTTTATCTAGCTATGGTGTCCAGGTAATGCTGGCTTTACAGAATGAGTTAGGAAATGCTTCATTATTATTTTAGGGGAAAATTTGTGAAAGGGTGGTGTTAGTTCTTTAAATGTTTGGTAAAATTTACTGGTGCAGCCATCAGTGTTTGGGCTGCACTTCGTTGGAAGATTTTTAGTTACCAATTCAATCTCTTTACTAGATATGTCTATTCAGGTTTTCAATTTCTTTGTGATTTAATTTTGAGAGGTTTAGTGTTTCTAACGATGTGACCATTTCATCTAGGTTATTCTATTTGCTGGTGTACAGTTGTTTATGTAGTCTCTTATATTGCTTTTCATTTACATAAAATGGGTTCTAATGTCCCCACTTTTATTTCTGCTTTTATTAATTTCAATCTTCTCTTTTTTTATTCAATCTAGCTGAAAATTTTCTCAATTTTCTTGAACCTTTTGAAGAACTGAATTTTGATTTTATTGATTTTTTTCTATTACTTTTATTATCTATTCCAATAACACCTTCTCTAATCAGTATTTCCTTCCTTCTGCTGGCTTTGGATTAAGTTTGTTCTTTTTTTACTTTGCTAAGTTAAGATAGGTTTCCCAAGTTGTAAAGACAGGTTGTTACCCTGATAGCTTTTTTGTTCTTTAATTTAAGTATTTATAGCTATAAGTCTACCTCTTAGCATTGCTTTCTCTGTGTTCCATAATTTCATATGTTATGTTTTCATTTTCATTTGTCTAAGAATTTTCTCATTTCAGACTTTCTTTGATCCATTAGTTGTTCAGGAGTTTAATTTTCACAAATTTGTGAATTTTCCAGTTTTTCTTCTGTTAATGATTTGTAAATTAATTTCATTGTAATCTGAAAAGATACTTTGTATGATATTTATCTTTTTAAATCTATGAAGACTTAATTGTTACCTAATGTATGGTATATCCTAGGATATATCCCATGTGCATTTGAGAAGAACTTGTACTCTATTTCTATTGAATAAAGTATTCAGTATATGTCTATTAATATTAGTTGATATATTGTGTTTTTCAGACTTCAACTTTGTTACTAATCTTCTGTCTGGTTGTTCTATATATTATTGAAATAAGATATTGAAGTTTTTCAACTATATTTTAGTAATGTCTATTTTTCCCTTCAATTCTTTCAAATTTTGCTTCATATATTACGATAGTCTGTTATTAGGTGCATTAATGCTTATAATTGTTAAATTAATTTTTTAAATGAAAATAAAATAATTTATATATTTTTGCTGTATCGAATATTTATTAATTTATAATGTCCCATTTTCACTTATAAACTTTCTTTTTAACTTATCTTTATTGTTGAAAGTATTACAGGTATCTCACTTTTTCCCCCCAGTTGACCCCCTCCACTTCGCTCCCACCCCCTACCCAGGCCTTCACCCCATCATTGTCTGTGTCCATGGGTTATGCATATATGCATATAACTTCTTTGGTTAATCTCTTCCCACCCTCCACCCCCTTCTCTCTTTCCTCTGAAATATGATCATCTGTTGCATGTGTTAATGTCTCTGGATCTATTTAATTCGTCAGATTCTTTTGTTCTTTAACTTCTTCTTAAAGAAGGCCCTTCAGCATTTCCTATAGTACTGGTCTGGTGGTGATGAACTCCTTTAGCTTTTTCTTATCTGCGAAGCTCTTTATTTGACCTTCAATTCTAAATGATAGCTTTGCTGGGTAATCTTGATTGTAGTTCCATGTTTTTCATCACTTTGAATATTTCTTGCCACTCCCTCTCTCCTGCAAAGTTTCTGTTGAGAAATTAGCTGACCGTTGTATGGGTAATCACTTGTAGGTAAATAATTGCTTTTATCTTGCTGCTTTTAAGATTTTCTCTTTGTCTTTAACCTTTGGCATTTCAATTATGATGTGTCTTACTGTGGGCCTCTTTGGATTCCTCTTGTTTGGGACCCATGGCAGCTCTTCCTAATACATAGAAACAAACACCTGGAAGCAGCCAAAATGTGGAGGCAAGAAACATGTCACAAAGGAGAAAACAGAAGAAATCTCTAGAAAAAGAACTAAATGAAATAGATCGAAGCAAGCTAACAGATACAGAGTTCAGAATTTTGTTTATAAGGATGCTCAAGGATATTATTACAAAAATAACAGAAAATCAATGACGTAATAAAGTACCAATTTGAAATGAAGGCTACACAAACTGAAATGAAGAATAATTTAAAGGGAGCAACAGTAGAGTAGAGGACGCTGAGAATCAAATCAGTAATTTGGAACATGAGGAAACAAGAAACACCCAACCTGAAGAGCAAAAAGAAAAAAAGAATCCAGAAATATGAAGGTAGCATAAGGAGCCTCTGGGACAACTTTAAGCAGCCCAACATTCATATTATTGGGGTGCTTGAAGGAGAAGAAAGAAAGCAGAGTATTGAAAACTTATTTGAAAAAATAATTACAGAAAACTTCCCCTATCTGGAGAAAGAAATAGACTTACAAGTCCAAGAAGCACTTATAAACTTTTTTGATTTAAATTTTACTTTGTTTAATATTAGTATAACCACTTCTGATCTTTTTTGGTTACTATTTGAATGGACTATCTTTTTTCATCCTTTCGCTTTTAGCCTATTTATGTGCCTGAAACTATAGTGAGTGTCTTATAAACAACATTGGTTTTCTCAATTTTTTAAATTCATCCTGCTACTCTACATCTTTTTATTAGAGAGTTTAATATATTTACATTTAAAGTAATTACTGATAAAGAGACATTAATCATTTTGCTATTTTATTTTTACATGCTTTCTACTATTTGTCTCTCATTTCCTACAAGTCTTTTGTCTTTAGTTGATGTTTTACAGTTAATTTTTTATTCCCTTCTCATTTCCTTTTGTGCACATGCAATAACTATGTTCTTTGTGGTTAGCATAAATATTACATTTAACATGTTTAAGTTATAGCTCTAATTTTAATTTATACCATCTTAACTTCAATAAGATATAAAAACTTTGCTCCTTTACAACTCTGTTCCACCATTTTTATTATTTTAGATGTTATATCACTACATGCTTATACATTTAGTGTCCAGAACATAAACTAATAACTTTTAATGCATCGGTGTCTTAAATTATGTAGAAAAAAATGTGAAGTTACAAATCAATGCTATAATAATACCAAACTTTTAGACAAGCACTTGTGTGCATGTTTAATGTATTTGTTTCTTAATATAAAGGTAGTAACTAGCCTTTCTAACAATAATACTAACTTTTATGATTGTCCATATATTTACTTTTACTGAGATCTTCATTTCTCCTTACAGCATTGTTACTGTCTAGTGACATTTCATTTCAACCTGCAAGACTTTAGCATTTATTACAGAGCATGTCTAGTGGCAATAAACTCCATCATCTTGTTTCTATCTCACTTTTGAAGGACAGTTTTACCAGATATGGAATTCTTACTTAACACTATTTTTCCTTGAACATTTTAAATAAGTCATCACACTGCCTTCTCACTGATAAAGTTTTTGATGATAAGTCTGCTAATATCTTATTGAGGACCACTTGTATGTGATGAGTCATTTCTCTCTTTGTGCTTTCAAGATTCTCTCTTTCTTTTTCTTTCCACCATTTAATTATAATGTGTTTTTGAGTTCAACATATTTGATTGTGCAATAGCACTTGTACATGATACACACACACACACACATACAGGTGTCTCAAAATTATGAGAGTAGTTGAGTGTTTATCCAAATAAAAAGAGCTAGAGAATAAAGTAGAAATTTGAAACCTAAATTTTTAACCTACCTCTTCCATTCTGGAACTGGAAAAATCTTAAAACCCCATTATCATATTATGCTCCTCTTTCATTCTACATGACTTTGTCCATGTGACATATCAGCAAATTTATACTTATTCTAGAACAATCATCATCATGACCTCCACTATAAGATCTCCATAGTCTTTTGTGTGCTTCTTGCACATATATCTGTTAACATTGACCACATCACAGTGAATTTGTGTGCATCTCTTACTCTTCACACTGTTTGAAAAAACACCAACACAGCAAGTATTCTATACTTACTGAGTTTCTGGTGCTCGGCACAATTCTTGAAACAAGACAAGTTCTCAATAAAAGGTGAGGAGAAAAGGGTGGGAGTTAGAGCTGAAATGGGAAACATTTGCTCAGTAATGATGTTCCAAAGCTTGAAATTACAAATAGGAGTAGAATGTTTAAGGACAGTGATGCCAATCTGGCTGAAAGAAGCAATTTAGGAAAACAACATATGGTCTCATGTAATATTTAATTCAACTAGCAGAGTTGAGAATATAGAAAGCTCTAGTAAGTGTCAGAAAAATTGTAATTTATGATTTCAATCAGTTCAAATTACTATATTTAAAGTACTGCCAGAAGGAAGAACAGTATGTATTGTGTAAAATCCAGACATTAGTCTCTATATGGGTAAAATTATGAGTAAACTGATTTCAGGGTCATTACATCCTAACAGTTAACAAAAAACAGACTACCATGTCCTTCAGCTCCTTGCCATTGTTGAATGTATTCTAATAAAGTCCATACAACTCCTATAAAGAACTGGAGACATAACCAGATAAACTTAATCTTTAATAGCTCATCAGGAATTTCTATTTTCTCTAAAATAAAATACTTATAAATTAGAATGCCTCCAGGTCATGGGATTGGTGATTTTCTAGTTACTGTTATCTGTTCTATGGACAATAGACAGCAAAAACTCTTCAGTTTGGATTTGAAGTATTTACATAAACATGTTAGAAATAGTTAATCAATTAAACTGTTGTTACAGAGAAAAAAGGCACAACTCAGATTCTAGAAGTGTTAAATATCTCACTTTTCTAAGAGTCTATAAAATGTATTTAAGTTCTCTTCTTTATTGAATGAAAATTAAGCCATTTATCCAAATGTTTGTGGTTTGGTTTTATTTTTCAACGAAATTCTACTTGGTAGGAAAACAATCTCCATAGATATTTTACTTTAAAATCTTTTTTAAAATATGTATTTTAGAGAAGTCAACATACTACAGTTAGTGCACCAAATCCAGCTTACCTCCTGTTTTTATAAGTAAGATTTTATTGGAGCATGGTTACACTCTTTCATTTACAGGGAATCTACGGCTAATTTTGCACTTGAATAGCAAAGTTCAGTGGTTCCAAGAGGCTATGTAATCAGCTAAGCCCCAAATATTTACTACCTGTCTTCTTTACAGGAAAGGTGTACTGACCCAAGCTTGAGAGTTGTTGTTCACAAACACAGGTCAGAGATTCATGCTTCATGGACCACATCAGATTGTCATGGAAAATTTAAAATTTTACAACTTCTATGAGGGCACATTCACATCAAATAATAAAATGGCAATTTTACACATGTATGTACTTTTTTAAAAACAATCTAACGTTCAGATTCTAATCCAGAGATATTCTAGCCAAAGTCTGTGCTATTCACTGCAACACTATTTGGATTAGCGACAGACTAGAAACAATCAAATTATCCTTAAGAGGGTACTGGCTGAATAAACCATAAACATCTACAAAATGGAGTACTATGCAGCAATATTAAAGAATGAAGACTAACTGTATACTATGAAGGAGTGATACCAAGATATAATGTTGAGTAAAAAATGTTGAGTAAAGTGTGTATAGGATGTTACTCTTTATCTAAAAAGTATTAGGGGAATATAAAATATACATTAAATATATATACGGTATATTAATAATAAAACATTGGAAAGAGGCACCAAAAATTAACAAAAATATTTTTATACCATAAGGTAGACTTTTTTGACTATATGTTGTTTTGTAGATTTGATTTTGAAATCTTGTAAATATTTTACAAAAATATTGCTTATCTGAATAAATAATCCCTGAAAATGAGACAAATTATACTGTATGTGCAGTTGGTGGCATAGCCTCAGAAAGAAGAACTGTGATAAGATGGACAATGGCCCTCCCTGACAGATGTACAGCCCCTAGTCCTCAGAACCTGTGAATGTATTCCCTCACATGGCAACAGGACTTTGCAAGTGAGACCTTAGGATGGCAAACGTTGGGAAGAAGTTATCCTGGATTACCTGTGTGGGGCCACATGAGTCCTTAAAAATGAAGAACCTTTCCCAGCTTTGTTCAGAGAGTGATGTCTCCACTGAAGAAGTATCAGAAAGATAGCAACATTACTGTCTTTGAAGATGAAAAACGGGTGCCATGAACCAAGCAAGGTGGACAACTTCTAAGAAAGACAATGAAATGGGTTCTCCTCTAGAGCCTCCAAAAAGGAAATCAGCCCTGCCAACACCTTGATGTTAGCCCAGTATTGAACTTCTGTCCTACGGAACTGTAAAGTAAAAACTTTGCCTTGTTTTAAGCCACTAAGTTTGTAATCTGTTATAGTAGCAATAAAAAGTTAATACAGGAATAATTTCAAGTGACTTTAAAATACAGTAATTTGACTCTATATCTTTAATGGGGTATACTCTAAGAACTAGGAGACTGCAAATGTTCTTAAACTATTGTTAGTAATCATAAGTTAGTGTCTCTAATTGCATGTGCTAAAAAGAAAGAGTAACTGTGTCATTGTTTTTGAGAACCAAGATATTTAGCATGGGATAGAGAAAGTAAGGATCTAAGGTTGACAAGGCTAAGAAAAAACTCTGTAGTCTTAAGTTAGAATTGGGAGTGTCCTTATGAACCTAGAAACTATTTTATCTTGAAAAACAACAACTGCCTGTGTCCACTGAAAATTTTTATGAACAATAAGTGAGTTTCCTCTTTCTACAAGTACTATTTTTTCTCAAAACAAAACAGGATTTCTTGAAGAAATGGCTGATTTGAGATCTGGGGCAGGAGATGTGCAATAGGAGTCTTTTCACATTAAAACAAGGAAGCTTTCAAAGGCTATCAAAGTATACTGTATTCAGGAGTCAATTGATTAAGTTCTACTGATGTAAATTGGGAAGATTTGAATATCATTAAGGGCATAACTGCAGTGGATTCAAACATACCACATATCTACTGATTCATAGTAATACTCAAAAAACAAACAGAAAACCTAATTGGTCACATCTTATAAAGGATGGCAGAGAACTAATTTCCAATTTTCAGAAAAGGTAAATAAAGGAAAATAATTTAGGTTTTATTTTGCTTTTTTCTCAAACTGTACTTTTGTGTAACCAGGTAGTATTTTGAGAGAATGTTTGCATTATAGAAATACTGCAGAACATGACTGTTTTTAACCCCTACTGATTAGACATTAATGATAATTAATAGCAGCTAACACCACAAAAAGAGATACAAATAGATCCTTCAGGATGGAAGTATAAAATCACTCTTAAAAATCTTTAAAAAAATCTTAAACAGTGACCTAAAATCTGATTAAACTTCTCAATTATATCTAGTATAGAGGTAATGTAGAAGAGAGAGTAACATTTTCTATGACACTAAATGCTTACAGTAAGTAAAACCTACATGGTATGAACCCCTGCAGAGCAAATAACTTACAAAGAAACAGAAAGATAAAAATGAAAGAGGTTGAAAGCACTTAAAAATATTTCAACCAATTACAAAACATGCTGCCTATTTGGATTCATATTCAAATAATATTGAGGGAGAGAGACAGAGAAAGGAGGAGAGAGAGATTAGAAAACTTGTGGAAAAGAGAGGGAGAGAAGAAAAAGAGAAAAGAGAGAAAGAGCCTGGAGTGGGGTGGGAGCAGGGCAGAGGGAGTAAATCAGTGGGAAAATGGGGCACATCTGTAATACCCTAAACAACAAAAATAAATTTAAAAAGAAGAAAATGAGAGAAAGAAAAAATGAAGGCTAAAATGGAAAGCCAAAAGAAAATCAAAAAATTTCATCATTCCCAAGACATTTAATGATATTACAGAATTGTTCATTTATTTTCCCTGTGATGAGGGTGTTTTTGAGAGTTTTTAATTTTTGGAGAAACATATCCGAAGATATCTGAGAAAAATAAAGTTTATAATTATTTGCTTCAAAATAATCTTATGGGGATAAGATGGTATTGAGTGGGGATGGGCTGGTATTAGGTAGGGATGGATGGTAAGTGAAGTGTTTTAAATTATAAGTAAACAAGATTGGTCATACTGATTATTGTCGAAACTGGATGGTACACCAAGGTTATGATATTTTCTCTCTATTTTTGTGTATATTTATTTGAGTCTTTTTATAATAAAAAGTTAAAAGAAAAGATGGAGAAGTATAAAAATCACTATGGGAAGAGTTTTAAACTGCTATTAAGATATTGTTTTTTAAAAAAACCCTCTAACAATTCATTTTCTTATAGTCAGGTATAAAATATTATATATTCTTGAACACTGTTATTTATTAGAAAAGCAGTTTTAAAAAGCTTCCACTTTCTTAGTTCTAATAGACATAGTCATCAGTTTTATCCCCAATTATGAAATTCTTATGTAATGCATAATAAAATAATGTTACTCTATAATTGTTTTATTTTCTACCTTCCAATGTTCATGTATAGCAGATTTTCTTTGCTCAGTAAAACTGCAATATTTCTTCTCTTAGTTCTGAGTTACTTGGAGCAAGAATTAAATATAGATAAAATTTAAGAGTTCTTTAAGTGGAAGTCATCAGAGCATCCTTTAATTCCCTATTTCTCGAAATTAGATCCTAGCAGGCTTGCCTGGGAAACCCTGGGATGTACTCTAGTTAGAACTCCCCCAGGGTTTGTAAGTTATGACTGCAAAGCAAAGAGACTAAAATATATTTCTTTCCTTTTCTTTCAAGCCTGCCACTAATGGTGGGATTATTTTTCCTTAGAAATAAAAGATCTACGAGGACTTTTTTCTTCAGCACTCATAGGAAATGCGAGAATATGATTTTTTCTGGTATGAAGGAAATTGATTTATTCTCTTTGATAAGTTTCAAGAAACAAACCAACTAACCCTGCAATTTCATGAGATGATAAAATAAGATTATCCCCGCAGCCCAGGAGTTGCCATCAAAAGCTGAAATACTGGATGGCATGAGTGGTGAAGTCTTCTTATATTCTAATCAAATCAATTAAACTTTCCTTTACCCCTAAAAGTATGATGATATATGTCTTAAGGGACATTCTGGTAAGCAAAAAATAGTATAATAAAAATAAACTATTCTATTAAAAATACTCTAATTCTTAAATATATAAATAAATAAATTTAAATTTATGAGTAAATTTGCCTTATAGGAATGTGTCTACTAGATCTTGAATTCCCATTTGCAAAATCCAAGTTAAAAAAATAAAAAAAAAGATGTCTTATTATAGAGACATTTTAAAATTACTTAGCCTTAATTCATATTCACCTATTTCCAAGAGAGGCTTAAAGAAGAATTCTTTATATAAACCAGAACTGAGATATAGGTTATGGAAGGTCAAGTAAAAGTTAGCTCTGCTTATGACTTTCAAGGGAACATCCTCTAAGACTCTCTACATTGATTAATCTCCATAATGCTATTCTAGTGGCAAAGTGAGAGACCGAAGACCCAACAGCTGATCCATTAAAATGAGATGTTGAATCTCTTCTTTCTTCCTTCTATTAGTCAACAGTTTTTGGTGGAAAGCAGCAGTATGAGACTTTGTAAACTTAAAGAAAAAGAACAATTTACTGAAAAACTATTAGGTAAATAAATCAGAAAAGTATAAAAATGCTTATAGAAAACATAATGCAATTATTCTTTAAGCACCAAGGAAATGAGGTCACATTGACTCTTTTATAATAATTTTAAGAAACATGCCAGGTAATCCTGCAGCTCTATGAAATGATAAAATAAGAGCATTCCCAGTGTCCAAAAGCTGCCAGCAAAAGTTGAAATAGACTCAATCCCAGATAGGAACAAAGGGGCACTGGGCAGGAGTAACCCCATCATGTTCTTACTGTGAGAACAGTCTACTGAGGGTTGACATCCTGGACTTGTTGCCTTTCAATGCTTGGCACCATTGCCTATAGTGGGATTCCTCTGGCACCACTGAGAAGAGGGTCTTAGCTATCTGTGGGTTTTCTGTGATTATGGGAGAATCTAATTGGTTTAAAATCATATGATGCCTTGGGGTTTAATAGTAAGAAGTAGATTACTACGTGTGTGTGTGTGATGTTGATTGCCACCCTCGCAACAAGATGCATGCAGCAACTAATTATATGCCTGGTCACAGGCATGAAGCACCACTCACATGGCAGTTTACATACCAAATGCTTTATTTGACAATTTGTCTTTCAAAAGGAACTGAAGGACAGAAAAATTCACAGAGTGACAGAAAAACTTACTGGTTATGGTGAAAAGCTTTGTAGTCAGACCAGCGATGATTTTATATTGTGGCTTTCTGATTATAGGACATGAAACCTTGGGCGAGTCATTTCCTCTCTCAAAAACTTGGTTTTACTATCTGTAGAATTTGAATTGTAACAGCATTTATCCCAATGGAGCATATAGCCATTCTCAGCACATAATAAGTATATAGAAAAAGGTAAATATTATTACTACTAGTAGTAATAGAGCTATAAGAGAAAAGAAATAGAAATGAAAATAAATCCTTAAGATTATTGCTGAGAAACATACAAGGAAAAAATAATAATTTTTGAGGGAAAGCAAGGAATTCTCTCTATGAAGGTCAGTTTTAGTTTTGTCAATGGTTCCTCTTTGCTGAGGCACATCTCTGTTTCCTCAAATTTCCAATGGAATCCACTTCCAATATCCCCTGAGCAGAACAATTATGTGGGAGCCAAGCAGCACCTTCAGAATGGACAAAATTGCCTCTCCTAATAGTCCCTGAGATGCTGACTAGATTATTTTGATAATCTGAAAACCACTGATATAGTCACCATTTCATCTGATGCCAATCACTGAGGGAAAATGTAGATTGTAAAAATTTAAATGACCTCAGACCACTCTGTATTCCATCCAATATGAATGTTTCCTTCTTATCCTTCCTTCTCTTTCAGCCTAACAACTCGTTGAAATATTTGTAGCTTTCCATCACCATTTCTTTATCCTGACACAGAACAGAGCTGATGACTCCCTATGTGATCTGACTAAAAATTTTAAATATGCAAAAATTCTCTTTTAAACCTTTAAATTTTCTAATCATATCTCTGAAGAATAGCATGTACTCAATAAATGTTGAACAATTAATTAGTTAATTAATTCTATAAAGTAAGCTTCAGGCTCAAAGTCATTTTTTTTAAGTTTAAAGTTAAAATGAAATGACTGTATCTCACATTTGCAAAAATTTTAAATTCTATTGAAAATGAAAGTACACATTGAATCTGTTCCCTTTCCTGCTTTAATACTGAAGAGAGTACTGAAAACAAAAGTCATCATTAATCATCTCATTGAACTTAATTGAAATAATGTAAATGAAAGTGCTTTATAAACTGTTATGCTATATACAAATAAGGTATTATTACTAGCCATCTGTTCTACCATATGATCTTATAGTTTTGATTATGCAAATAAAATTTTACTCTGGAAAATTTTTAAATGGTAGAGTCTTGTTAAAAGAAAGTATAAAACGGTTTATGTTTGCTTGAATAAGTGATTGTCTTTGTATCTATATTTGTTTTAGTATTTTAAAAAGTCAAAATTTATGGTATGTTAAGAAGCTATAATCTTATAAGAGATAAAAGAAGGCATTAAAATTTTTATTTCTTAAATAAAAAATTTTAGACTTTCATAAGTTAAGTTCCAATTACAAGAAGTACATTGATATATATCAATTCATTAGTTCATCAAAAAGATAAAATTAAGTAACTGAAGTCTATGTATTTGCTGTTATTTATACACATGCTTTTAAATATCTCAATAAAAACTCTCCTTTTATATTCTTTAAAGCTAATCTTAAATAATTCTCATGATTAACCTATATCTTCATCCAAAGCATTACTAATAGAATACAACTGAGATTTACCTTTAGTTTCCATAATAATCATTGCAATTTATATTAAATTTACATTAAAACAATTATAATTAAGTAGTATTATAGTAACAGTTATAAAAACGATCATCATAAATAGCATAGCTGATATAAGTGTGAGAGATAGGCGCTGCAAGCTATATCCATATTTATTTATTTTCTCACTTTACTAAAAATGTATTTATGCCACTAATCTCCTGTAAAATCTATGTTTAACTACAACACCAAGCTGTTGGGGTATATTACATTTTATTTTGAGAACAATATTCTGTATTCTGATTATCTCAAAATCAGGAATAAATTCATTAATTTTCCATTTGTGGTCAACACCTAGAGAAAAAGTCTAGGTCAAGGAATTAAATAATCAACTTTCTATTTGCTACTATACCACTGTAATGTTGTTTTTTTTCCCCTTTCTTTTACTTCTGCCAGTTCTTCCATTATTGTTTTTGCATCTGTTTTGTCTTTCATCTTTTCACCTCCCTGTTTCTTTCAAGTGGTCTTCTACTCTGATCATTTATCCTGTTTTTTCCCCCCTTCAGAATGATACAGTCTCTCACTGGATATGCTAATATGGGCTTACTGAGTAGATGGCTAGACATGTGGTAAAAGGAGTCTTTCCCTACTCAGAGGGTATAATAATTAGGATGAGTGGCAAAGAAAAATTGCACTGGACAGAGTTAAATAGTCAAGGAAGACTTTATTCAAGGCAATTACAAAAGGAAAAAGAAATAGAATTAAATTTCTTTGAAACAAAAAGTGGGAGAACTTTTATGCATTGGATGAGCTAGTGGAAAAGTACTGAAGGACACTAGGAGGAGGTTGGTCAATGTGATTGTCATCATTGTTTGCTTGTTAAACTTTAATAAAGTTAGGCTCCAACCCTTTGGAAGAAACTAGAAAATAGGGGTATGTTCTTTCTTTATTCTATTTCAAAGGGATGGCTCCCAGGTCCTTGAGAAAGATATCCCCTGGTTGTATATTTCCTGAAATGACTGGGAGCAGACTTACATTTTAGAGGGGATGCCCTAGGAACAGAGAGACTAGGAGGAAACCTGTCTAAAGTTTTGTCAAACTAAGGGGAACTTTAAGACTGTCTTGGTAATTAGGTTTGGCTACTAATAGGGGAAAGTCCAAAATAACTGTGTCTAAATTTTTTAAAGGTATTAACTTCTCTCTTATGTAAAAGTATGAAAATTTGAAGTCCAGAAAAAAATGCCAGATCTGCCCTAAAAAGCTTTCAAAATCCAGGTTTCTTCCAGCTCACCTTTGCCCTATCTCTAGGGGGTGCTAATTTCCATCATAGTTCAGCAGCATTCCCGTTTATATCCAGGTAGCAAAATGAAGAAAGGGAACAGTAATAAAGGCAAATGCCTTGTGTTTTCTCTTGTGAGGAAAGTTTCCTGAAGTTGCCATAGTACATATGTTTTTATATGCTTTTGTTCAGAGAGTTCTGTCACAGGCCAACATTTTGGATGCCTAAATAACTTTTCTTCCCACATATAGATCACTCATACTCATCTCAAGAAAAGTAATCCCTATGTCCCATCCAGTTACTGCATATAGTTTAAAGTTTAGGAACTCTAGGAGTCATAGTGTTCTGTCCATTTTGTCAGGGTATTATAGCTCCCCATGGTGCATTAACTTATAAATTAAAAGACAAGTTGCCTGTCCCTATCCTATGACAGAATGGCAGAGTGGGAACAAGATAACATCAGTTAAAAACTCACATTTAGGAAAGAAAATAAAGGGAAATAGCAGTCACCAGTTCATTGCAATTATGAAATCTACCTGGGTAGGAATTATAAAGGCTCCATTCTCTGACAGTGAGGAACTCTTTGATTTTTTCTAATCTGGCAGCACCTGCTTCTGATCTCTAGGAGGAAATGTATTATCTGTTTGCTTTCCTTCCTGACCAAACTGATGATTGTCATCAGAGCATTTGTTGGAGTTCAGCTTTTGTAGTCTACTTGTCTTGGCGCAGTCTTCAGGACCTACACGTTGCATAGTCGAATAGTCACAGACTCCACTGATTTATTTTGCAATATGATTCTTTCAGAATCTTAGTAAGTTTCTGCTTAATTTCATGTGTAAGCAACCACAGCCACAAATCTAATCTAGACATAGCCATTACGTTTAAAGACTTTGGTTCATTTTATTAGCCTGTGTTTTGCTCTTTCAACTGTTTCAACGTAATAATGGCTGGTCAGAGCCATCTATAGCAAGGGTCCTTGGTGTGAAAATGACATCTTTGATCCCATCTCCATCAGTTGGCTATTGACTTTCATGTGACAGGGGATTTGATTTCCCTTGAGCTATGCCTTTCATTTGAATTTTTTTTTTTTTAATTGGCAAGTCTCCAAGGTACCAAAATTTTTAACAACCTGAAAGCAGAACACAGACAGAGCTTGCTATCTTCAGTGGAATTTTGTTTCTTTCTATTTCTACTTGCACACAGATATTTCTCACTTTTTCACAATTTTAGGAAAGTAACAAAAGTAATGAAAACACACCAAAATTTATAAGGTTTCTATTAGCTCCTACAACACTGTGTATTTATCTACCCACAGCCTTCTAAGAAAATTAGGAGATAGTATCACAAAATGTATTGCCAAAAAAGAGAATGAGGTAGCTTTCTGAGCCTGCAATATCTGAGTTGTTGCCACATGAATAATTTCATTAAAGCAGTGAAAAAGGTTCACATTTCACAGATCTAAGCTATACAAAATTTTTTATTTCTTAGCATTATTTTTAGCAGGTAGTAACATTAAAATCCAGAATTTTAAAGACAGCTAAACAAGAGAGACATTTATTTCTCATCTGTATAAATTTCAGAAACTTTATAGTGCTACAGTGGAAAAGTGTTTTAGGGACTCCAGAAAATACCATGTCACCTCTCTGTCATCTCTAGTGTGTGGCATTTTCTTCATATACAAGGCAGCATGTCATTCCAGAAAACAAGAGAGATGGAGGGAGAAAGAGAGTGTGAATGGTTTGCTCAAGATGTCTCTAAAGGAAGTTTCTGTCAACTGTTGCAGGTCACATATGCTTGCATCCCATTTGGACAGAAATTAGTCATATGGAAACACCTATCTTTAAGATGCCTGGGTGCCATGGTCTTTTTCTAGGCATACATATCCCTGGCTAAATATGTTATAATTTTGGAGAAAAGAAGAGAAAAATATTGGGGGAAACAGGAAGTTTCTGACACAGGATGGTGCAGCTAGTGTTACACTACAACTTCACCAACAATTTAGGTGTCTCTTGGGCAAGTTCATTCATTCATTCCTTCTTTCATTTAAAGAATACTCATAAGACACATTTATAGACAGCTGTACTCCCCAATCCTTGGAGCAATCATATGAAGTATATGGACTTAATAATGTGTAATTTTAGAGACGAGAAAATGGAGACACTGACAGGTTAAGTGACATCCTAAATGTCATTGTCCCATAAATTTGTGGAGACTCATGAGTCCTTCCCTCCACTCTGGCCCGTTTCCAGTCAATTCTCCACACAGTAACCAGTGTGAGTTTATAAAACAATCATCCAGTTATGTGAATACCCTTGTTAAAATGCTTTGATATCCTTCTAATGTCCATAGGAGAAAGTCCTAAGTCTTTAACATAGACTACCAGGCCTTTTCAGTTTCTGGTCTCTTCTCGTTTATCCTGAAACCATAGCCTACTGTCTTTCCTGACATTCACTTGCTTCCAAATCTGTGCTTATTGAACTAAAGCCTTTAATAAGCCTTTAATAAGAGAAACCTCTGTTACTTGCACACCATTTTATAGAGGTCAACTCAATGAGATATATTTTCCTAATTCATCTGGCACTGACAATTCTTTTCTCTACGTATGGCTATTTTTTTCCTAATCTGAGTTATAACAAAGATACAATAAAGTACATAAAGTTTACATATTGATAATTTTTTACATCTATATATACCTGTATAATCACTAGCCAGATCAAGTCCTGCCCTATTCTGGTCAATAGCTATTCCCCTACCTACAAGGAAATAGTTTTATGACTTCTGTTACCATTAAAGAGTTTGACAGCTTTGTGGGATGTCACTTGGCTAACTAAATCTCATTCTTGATTTTTCAATTAAATGCTAGTCTCAGTATTGCTGTGGAGTGATCTTGCAGATATAATTAAAGTCCCTAAGCAGCCTACTTCATATTAGGGAGATTATATAAAGTAGATGGGTGCAATGCCAAAGATCAAGGCCAGGGAGGTTCGCACCAGGTGGGGACAGTCCGAAGGAAAACTGGGGAGCCGAAGGAAGATGAGACATGTCTTCACTTCAGCCTGCGGCAGGGCTGAACGTACAGAGAAACAAACTGCACTCTGCCCTGTGGTGGCCGGCTGGACACACACAGCGGACAAACCACACCCCAGGGGACAAACAGCACTCTGAAAGTCCCAGGCCAGTCTTACAGGGGCCAGAACAATAGTGGTTCTCAGTCAAGGATGGGTTATGCACTAGTCAGTCTGTCCTTTGCTATTCTCTTAATGGTGTCTTTGATGAATCAATGCCTTTATATTAGTAAAGCCCAATTTACTGATGTTTTTAATATTTAATGCCTTTTGTTTCATGTTGAAGAAATAATTTTCTACCCTAAAATAGTAAAGATACTCCTCTCTGCTTTCTTCCAGATGCTTTTTTTGTCTCATATTTAGGCTTATGAGACATCTCATTTTAATTTTTTGGTTAAGATGAGTGGCAAGAGCCAAAAATTCTTTTTTACCATTCGGACACTTAATAAAACCAATATCAGGTACAAAAGACAACTGCAATGACACCCTTATTGAAAATCAAATGATTACATGTATGTAGGTCTATTTCTGAACTTCTTTTTTTCCTGTTCTTTTCATCTATTTTTGTATCCCCATAACAATTACACAATGTTTTTAGTAATGTAGCTTTGCAACATGTTTTGAAATCTGGTAGGAAATAGTAGGAAATCTGGTAGGAAATACCAATCTATAGTCATTTTTAAGTTTCAGGAGCTCCACTTTCAAGATCATTGGAGCATAGTATGTAGCCATAGTTTTCGGTCTCTAATACTTTTAAAACAATAAGAAAATATATTTTATTTTAAATAGAAATTGAAAAAAACACAAGAAATCAAAACTTGTCTCCCAGATATATAAAGTTAATTTTCTTCAATACTTTTGTAATTAAATTTAATCATCTATGAAATGTAGACATCAATAGTTCTTACTTTGTAATTTTGTTAAATGTTAGTCACATTGTCAGTATTTAATTAATATTAACTATTACAATTTATCATTATCATTACTATTTATAGGTTTGGTAGTTTTAAAAACATGCTATCAGGGCACTAATAAACTAATCAATCAACTAAACCAGAGAGGCAACACAAAAATTGGAGAAATGGCAAGAAGTGCTATATAGGTCATTTTAATTGAGTAGAAAAGGTAGATTATTCAAGAAATTGCATTAATTCTACTGGTTGACAATTAAGGGAAAAACTTTAAGCTAAACCACATCTTCAAGGTCTTCACAATAATAAATCCCAGATGATAACCAATTAATGTTTCTCTCTCACATCGATGTTTCTCTCTCTCTCTCTCTGTCTCTTTATCTCTAAAAATCAATAAAAACATATCCTTGGGTGAGGATTTAAAAAATTAAAAATTAAACTAAAAAGAGTCTAATTCTCCTCCTCTTGAATATGAGCTGAATTTAGAGACTTGCTTCTAATAAATAGAAATACTAGAATGTGGTGGAAATGGCACCATGGGACTTCTGAGGTGAGTTAGAAAAGGTTTTTCTAGGTGGCGCTCTCTCTCTCTCTCAAAATGCTCACCTTTGAAACCAAGTCATCACACTGTGAAGAAATGCAGGCCACGTGGAGGGGCTATTGTACGTGTCCTCGTTGACAGGCCCAGCTAAAGGCCAAGCCCACAGCAAACATCCTCTATGGAGAGCAGAACCTTACATGATTCCAGACTGTGAGCTGTGCCAGCTGATGCTAAGGGGAGCAGAGATGAGCAATCCCCACCTAGAGCTGCCAAAACCGTAAATTCAGAAGTAAAATAAATGCTGTTTTGTGCTTGACATCACAAAATGTTAGGGGTAGTTTATTATACAGGTATAAATAACTGAACAGGTTAACTATGTATATGTTTTTCAGAAGGATCCAAAATAACACTAAATATCGTTTTATGGATACATACATTTGATAGTAATTTATCAACATTGAAGGAAATGATAAACTGGAAGTTCAGAATAGCAAGGACTTGAGAGGGAGGAAGAGGAATGGGCTTGGGGGTTCATAGGAAGGTATAAGGCATTTTTAATGAAACTACATGACCTGCAAAAAGCTAAAATTTGATAAGCTTAGTGGTAGAGATTTGAGTGTTTGCTGTATTATTCTATATGCTTCTGTATTATTGAATTATATCCTGGAAAGAAAAACTGTTAATTTGTCAACTTAAATGGGAAAAAAAATAAGATTAAATTTCACTGAGGTAGCACGGTGTAATGAAAAAGGCCGAAGCTTGGAATTAGAAAGCTTGGTTTTTGGTTTATGGAATTTTGCAGACGTTAATTGCTTACTGCCAACAACCATGTTAAAAACAAACATTGGGACCAAATAGGAATAAAAAAAGTATCATGCGCTTTATTATAAAATGAAAGTGGGTCACACAATTAAACAGAGCCTTGTATTTCCATCCCTGACTCTGGCGTCAGGACTCCAGTGTGCCTGACTCCCACTGAAGCTTTGGGACTAAAGATGGAACCAATTAAAAAGCCCTGCTTGGATGGCTTACTGCATGGAATTTCATAACCAGCACTGTTCGATTCTTAATTCTGCCACTAGCTAGTTTTGTGATCTCACACAAGTCATTCAGACAAAGTCCAAGTTTCCACATTTAGAAAATGAGGCCATTTACATCTGCCGTGTGGGGTTTTACAAGGATTAGATATAAGGTGCTTATTGTTTAAGATGGTGGCTGGCATGGACACAAACACCAAATAACAAGCAGTAGTCCCTAATACTGAAGATAATCCCTGTTGGAAAACTTTCTAAGGTATCTGAATTCCTTTCACATCAGAAGGAGACCTATTCATGCTATGGATGATTATGTTAAACTGATCCTACAAGCATATATGTATTCAAAGTATATGGAAATTATGATAATATAGCTAGCAGAGAAATTATGACTAATTTTTAAATAATACAGTTTCAATAAGCTCCAGAAATGTTATTTGCTGTAATTTTAGCACAAGATAGATTCCCCACTGTGAATTTATTGACTCAAAATTACACACAACCCAATTAACTAGAATAAATTTCCTTATGTTTGTTTAGAACAAACATAGAAAACAAGTCACTCACTGCTTAGGAACATAAAGTTGTTGGAGAAGGCTGGGGTAAAAATACAAGATAATGGCTTCCAAAGGTACACATGAGGACAGTTTTAGGATGCGTGGTCTCACCAACAGGTAATTTGACCAGTGACCGGATGAGGTGGAAATTATTTCCTAACAAGAGGGTATCCACTCAGCTTTCTTCTCAGACTCGGGCTATAGGAAAGTTTCTGCTACTTCTTTAGCAACAGAGAGAAAGCAAATTTTAATGAAAAGATCAGAGCTTTGTAGTCATATAGACAGAAATTTTTAAGTATGATACCATCACTTACTTCTCAATATTTGTTTTATTGTATATAAGGCCAAGAATAATAATCCCTACCTCACAATGTTGTTTTGGAAATTAAATAAAATATTATGTGTAAACATATATCATACAAAATTGCTGTTCAATTTATACTAGCTCATTTTATTTTTCCCTCTCCGTTTTAAGGAATATCCTATTTATGCTCAATTCAAGTTCAAAATAAGATGAAACGTTACATCAGACATAGATACAAATTCTCCATGTATGGCTTAGTACTAAGATGACTAAGCTATACCTAAGAAGAGTAACTTCTCTGATCTGAAAAGTTCATATACAAAACAGTAATATTCTCTTACCGAAGTAGGAGGAAATTTTCTGGGTACCTCCTGGGAATTTGGAGAGACATTTATGGAGAGCAAGGAGAATACACCAGATTGGGAAATGGGGGGTTACTACAATTAGCAACACACCAAATACTGCTGGAGACAAACCTACCACTGTGAGTAGACTCCCTGGACGTAGAGGCCACACCGGGTGTCACATGCCTCATGCACCCATTCGCTCTGATGGAAAACAGAGACAGTGCAACTACTCTTGTGCTACAGCTCTGCGAACAAAATGATGTCCCACAGGCATTTTACCATGAAAGCTCCCTCCCGTAGGAACTGTCAAGGCTTTCTAGGGGACGCTAAGTGAGAGAAATTATGGAGCCTGGGTTGATGTTAATTAGTCTTTGGACTCTTTTTCATGCCAGAGGAGAAAATTGTTGCCAGCACCTTGGCTTGTCCTCTGAAAAAGTGTTGTAGGTTCCTAGGTGGCATATGCGAAAGTCACAAAAGTAATTGAATTTCCAAGTGAAATTGTTATAGTTTCTCATTTTAAATGAATGGGTGTAGAGGTCATCCCTAACATGGGAGAAAAATTCATAGGAATGTAGAAATGCCTTATTAAGAAAATGTGGGGAAATTAAAATTCTCTAAAAAGAATAGCAATATGGAACAAATAAGGAATAAAGAACCCTAAGAAACAAAACCAAAAAAAATTTACAGTAGATAAAAATTTAGGAGTATACTATTCTCCTTTGGAAAAATAAACTGGAAGGATTATAGAACAAAAAAGAAAAAGACTCAAATTAAAAAATATATATATCAAGAGATTATAAAATTGAAAAGAAGAGAGAAGGCAGAAAATGGGAAGCAACGAGACCTAGTTTACTTATCAGCTGAACTAAATCAACTATAATAATATGACACATCTCTAGTACAATGTGTCATTGTACATGCAGCTCGGCTCTCTGTGTCCTTCTGTTGTTTGTGATAAGAGCAATCATCCTATTTCCCATTGTTTTTTAAAATATAAACAGGGTTAGGAACACAACCAACATTACCAAAGAGACTGCCAACATGTGCTGATAACAACTAGGATGTTTCATAGCTGTCACAATTAGACTCCCTTTACACAAATAATCTAAAACAAACCAATCAGCAACAGATTATGCTCACACTATGGAAATCCAAACCGTATTGTGCGTCTATAAGGCAATGCATAAAATGTAGACACTCCTGAGGAAGTTCTAAAGACTCCACTCTAAGTGCTTTATAATTCACCACTTATTCCTTCATAATGCTCATGTTAGAAGGTCAGTATCTCTCCTTCCCTCTAAAAATGCTCAAAATTAACCTTTTAAATTCAGTTAGAGAATGAGAATTACCCAGGGGACAAAATATGGGGAAATTATGACAGTCTTTGGTATTTCATTTCTAATTCTGATCTGAAATAAAATGGCCAAGATATCATCAATGGGGAAGGCATCACTTTGTCCAGATAGTCCTGTGCTGAGACACAAACAGCTGTAACCCACAGAAATGTTAGTTAGACACTTGGAAAGGCTTCCAATGGACTCTTTAAGCTAATCAAGTTTAACTTATTTTGAATAGATTTTTTTTTTAATGCTTTTTACTGATTTCAGAGAGAGAGGGAGAGGGGGTGAGAGAGAGAAACATCAACGATGAGAGAGTCATTGATCGGCTGCCTCCTGCACACCCCCTATTGGGGATCGAGCCTGCAACCTGGGCATGTGCCCTGACTGGGAATCGAACTACGATCTCCTGGTTCATAGGTCAATGCTCAACCGCTGGGCCGTGCTGGGTGGGCATGAGTACATCTTGTCATGAAAAGCCTACTATTCCTTAGAAGCTAGAATGACAATTTTAACGAAAATGTAACCTTCTGGAAGTCAAGAATGCTATCCTTTATTATTTTCTTTTTCTCTGTTTAGCATTTTTCTACCTACTACAAGGGGCTCAAAAATAGTGATTACTTGGCAGGACTAATTCTTACAAACTTAAGTATTAGATCTGGAGAATTTAAGTGGCCTAGTTGTTACTGGCATTCTTAAGTATTAATTTTTTTCTTACTTTTTAGTTTTTCCTTTCCACCAATCTGTTCTCATTTTACACCCTATTTTAGATAAAATAAGAACCCTTGCTGATCTTGGCCCACTTTTCCAGACACCTTTAAACCCTAAGCATAGAACAAAAATTTAATTAAAGTTATCAAGAATGCACTTTGTAGAGCTCTCCTCTAGCATGCCTTGGCTTTTAGACATTGATTAAATAAGAAGAAACTTTGAAAGGGGTGGAATCTCTCACACATCTAAAATGCTCAAGTTTTAAGGAAGCTATTTTAGATAAAATAAGAACCCTTGCTGATTCTGGCCCACTTTTCGAGACAGAGTCAAACCCTAAGCTTTTGTTATTTCTAAAATAGGCTAAGTGATTTTCTTTTATTTTTCTCCCTTTCTGTCTGAATGGACCCACATCTAAACACCCACATAGGTGTGTGAGGGCATTTTTGGAAAAAACAGAGACCAGTTATAAATTTCTTCACTCTTTTTGAATTTATTTTTGTTTAGAGTGTTACAGCTGTCCCTTAATCCCCTCCACCCCTACTCTAGGCCTTCCTCACTCTTTTTATTTACAAATTAGATCTGTATGTGTGTGTGTTTTATCCTAGGTTTATATAAGTCAATATTCTAATTGTTTTAATATGTACAGTACACAAATCCTAACCACAGAGACTAAGTTTTTTGGATGGTAATTAAATATAGCACTTGAAATTCCAGGCTGCACATTTCCTCAGATATTGGTATAGACTTGTGGAAAGTGTATACTTTGTTTGTGTGTTGCAACAAGAAATAAGAACATGCCAATTGTGGGGAAAAGTCGTCCTTCTGATGAACTAAATTCACCTTATGTTCCATTTCTTTGTATCACTAACAATAGGTTTCTTAGTCCAGCTGTGATAATACTTCTGCTGTGAACATACACTTCCCTGTATAAAAGTAACAGCAGGTGACTGACTATGGTATAGCTTAGAAGAAATGCACGTATACACATGTGCAACTCACACAGAATCAGGGAAGAAAACTTGCTCTGATTATCAGGGTGGTCATATTCATCTTGGGTGTGATACAAATGTCACAAACATCTATCAACAGCGGTTTCTTATTTTCTTCCTGACAATGTCACCGTAGCTCAGCCAACAGGATGAATCATCAAAACTTTCAGAGACAAAGAAAGGAGGCCAGTAACTAAAAGTTGAACTTTCTCAAGTAGAATATTTTTAGAATAGCCTTGTTACAATAGGCAACATCATAAATCAACATATTGTATTCACCATTCACATTCATAAGGAAAAAATACTCATTTCACAAAGAGAAGTGTCCAAGGCCTAATAATGTATTAAAAGTGTTTTTATCTGTTATAATTGTTACCAAGGCTAATAAAACTAACCTTCACTTCTTCTTCTCAGGTAATTGTGAAGAGCAATTCATCTAATATATTTCCATATATGTTACTTTTATTAAAATAACATTGTATTTGATGAAATGAAGTATTAGCCTATGCAATTAAATATAAATGTCTAGGTCATTAGTAAACCAACTTATTTTGGCCTTGAGTAAAGTGTTACTGCATTTAACTTTCTTCTTAATTTGTAGATTCTCTAAGTATCCAGACATACCTTCTTAATACATCTCTGGATATAAGAAGTTATGAACAAGAGAATTCTCTCTTGAAAAAGTGCAAAAGATATTAATGGGTATAAGCACAGATCATAGAATTGCTGGAAGGATTGAAGAAATATCTGGGCTAGGCTTCCAAAACTAACTTTTAATCCCACAGTGGCACAGAGCCCCAAAGAAACTCACTGTTATGGTCCTTGCCAACAAATTGGATGCCTCCCAGATACCCTTTCTTCCTTCCTGACTGAGATTCAAACCAAAATATCATGTCAGTGTATTTGATTTGCCAAATCTAAATCACATCTGGAACTCTAGCCACAAACAGAATAATAAATGTTACATCTTCAGCCCCTACTTTCAAGAAAAAGAAAAAAAAGAATTGGGTTGTAAGAGAACAAATTCATTTCTTCATTTATTATATTTGCAAACCAAAATGTTTATGAACGGGGCTAAAACCAAGATTTAACCCCATTGAAGGCAATTTTTTTACTATAGAGTACTGTAATACACCACTTAAAAAGTCCATTTTTATAATATTTCTAGCTAAAAGAAATAAATTAATCATAAGAAATCCATCATTTTCCCTTGAGGAGAAAACCCTTCATATTGCTGATTTACTGTTTATAGATAGAGTCAAAATGATAATTTTCATTTACAAAGATGTATCTATTGTGTTCATAAGACAGAGCATTAGTTAATCTGAAATTAGTTGTAATCTTATTTATTTTCAGCTTTATCAGGGTATAATTGATAAGTAAAATTGTAAAATCTTTAAAGTATATAATGTATTTGATATACATATATATTGTGAAAGGATTCCCCCAATAGAGTTAATTACCACATCCATCACCTTTCATATTGACCGTTTTTAAAAATGATGCTCTAGACCATATAACATAGACATAAGTGAAATGCATATATGTATAACTATTATATCATAAATTTAACCTATAACTATTAGCTCTGCTACAATGAATTAAAAGTGATTATGCTTTAGCTTTGCAGAATTTGGGAGGGTGTGTCGAAAGATGGCCCTGGTAGTTTAAGGAGGTTTATAAGAATCTCTGAGTCATGCCCTTTCTTTTTCCCCATATAAATTTCTCAGTAGTAAGCAGAAACTTTCGAAAATCATTATGCTGACCTTGGAGGTAAACTTTAAGTAGTATATTTACTGCTTCAAGTTTTGTTTTCCAACTAAAAAGGCTTCAAAATGTGAGGTGCTCCCTTTTCCCCATCTCCAGCAAGAAGGAAGCAGTTTTGTCTATCATCTGCCCAATGTATTCTGTCTCCCAAGAGCTTGCAACACTCCCTGATTCAAATGTTTATTTCCCTCCCCCACTTCAGAGCTTGCAACTTTCCCACCTCAACTTAGCTCTCATGTCTTTGAATGAACTAAGCGGGGGGAAAAAGAACAAAGAAGTTGAAATAGCTTTTTTTTAAGTACCCAGCCTCTTATATTTATTTTTCACTACAATTATGAAAGATTGCGTAGGTCACAAGACAGTGGAAATATTCATTTCTCAAAGAATGATTTGGTGTTAGCCCAGAATTAAATGTGCTTTTGCAGAAGAAAATGTTTATCAAACCTGCCATAAGGAGGAGCCAGTTATTTGTATTTTTTCTAGGGTTTTCATGAGTTCCCTTAAAACCTGGTCAAAGCAGTGGGACATGCTGACAAACAACATAAAAGCAGAGATATGGTCAGCCTAATTTCAAAAGTGGACAAAGTGATAAAAAATAGTTATTTTATTTTATTTTTTTATTTAGAATGTGAGCAATTTTTATTTTTTTAATTAATTTTATTGTTGAGAGTATTCTAGATGTCCCCCATTTTCTCCCCTTTACCTCCCTCTACCCATCTCCCACCCCACCCCAGGTCTTCGCCTGTTTATTGTCTATGTCCATGAGCTGTGCATACCTGCTGCTTTTTTTAAATATCCTGCTGGATGTGAAATGGTGACTTGGTCATGTTGAAAACTAAGACTGTGGAGATTATATCCTAATAAGAGATTATATTTATTGAATAGTTTCTATGATCAGGAACTATGCTAGCACTTTATGTTACTTATCTCTAATCCTCACACTGATCTGCTGCAAAATTTCATTATTTCCATTTTGCAGGTGAAGAAACCAGGTGCAGAGTATTTAAGTAATTTCCCCAAGAATGCACATAGTAAATGGAAAGCTGAGATTTGAACAAAGTCAGTCTCTAAAGCCTGTGTTCTTTTTCCTCCCACACTGACTTTCTAGGAACCTAGAGAGTGATGAGGAAAGTCATTTGGGTTTTAATTTCCAGAAATCTAGATATGATCGGTAATTTGTTTTCACGCAGTTTCACAAACATTTTTAAATGGTTAATTTGTGAGAACTGTATTATGCAGATTGTAGGGCATATTAAAAAAAATCTTTTAAGCCTGGCTGGCATGCTCAGCAGTTGACATGGAGCTATGATCCTAGAGATCCCAGCTGGATTCCCTGTCGGGGCACATGCCCGGGTTGGGGGCTCGATCCCCAGCAGGGGGTGTGCAGAAGGCAGCCGATCAATGACTCTCTCATCATTGATGTTTCTACCTCTCTCTCCTTCCCCCTTCCTCTCTCTGAAATCAATAAAAATATATTAGAAAAAGTATTTTAAGATGATGTCGTAAATTCAGGATGCTTATAGTCTAGAGAAAATTAAAGGAGTTTCTTCCTGTAAAGTAGCAAACAGCCTTGCTAAGGTGATTTTCAGTCTATTTTTCCTGCTGAGAAAGTGTTCAGAGAATCATCAAGTAGATAGGTTTGGGGGTGTGGATTATTGTTACACAATGCCAACCTCTCAGACTCCCTTCCTTCACCAACCAGGACAGCTTAGGCAAATTCTATAGAGAATAATTCCTCGAGGACATACACGTATTGAATCATGGATAACTGGGACTTCCCCACTGAGCTACAGCCACTAGATAAGCTCCCACAAGTTAACCAGTTAGTCCAGCGATTTTGGAGTTTAGCATTGTGTACTCAAACGCTTCCAAATCCATTCCGGATGTTCCAGTTGGCATTTGTATTCGATAATTCAACCAAAAAGAAAATTAAAAGCTGAAATAAACTCAATATATTTGTTGAGCTCTTTACCCCCAACCAAAACAGATGTAAAACTGTTTACTAGACCATTAGCTAAATTTGGCTTTATGTTGGTTTGTTTGTTTATATGCTTCTTTGTTTCTAATTCAGCCAACTAGGTCAATCAGGAACTAAATCTACATATTCCTCTATGAAACAGGTACAAAAACAATATAAGCTATTATTCTAAACCAAACTGAAACAAAAGTGGTATTTTATTGAATCCAAATTCATGAGAGGAGGGAGGGAGGAAAAGTACTCCATTGGCTGCACATATTGCTCTGCGTGACTTGAATATACTTTTGTGAAACTAAACATCAATACTGAATTTCAGCCACTCATCCCATTGTTATTTCTGATTTCCCTTTGATACTTTACCACAATTCTTTTCATTTGACCATATGACTTTTTTTCACTATCCAGATAACCAAATTGCATGCACATACACATAACAGCCAATTACATTCCTAAAAAAAAAAAAAAAGGTTTAATTGCCAGGTCTAGTTTAACATCATTATTGCCTAAATTTCCCCTCTAAAAATCCTAAGTGACCACAAAATAGAAATGATTCACTGTGGCTAAACCAACAATTTTCTATATCAGTGATAGAAGTGCTGTTTATTTATATTGTCTTCCTACTTTTATGGGAAATTCTTCTGTTAAGACATTGTTAACAAAGTGTGATCTGTCAATCAGTAGCTTTGGTATCGCCTTAGAGCTACAGCTGGAAATTCATCTCATGTCTGCTCCAGATCTACGGAATCAGAATCTGTGTTATAACGAGATCCCAGGTGATGTATATGCACATTGAAATTTGAACCTTTCAAATGATAATTTTTCTATGGCATCTGACTGATATTTTCAATACGTGCAATTGTTTCTTCTGTTGATCTTCATATCCATCATTTTTAAAATCCAGAAGTATTTATTAAGTGGTTACTATGTTTCAGGCAAAATTGAGGAGGGCAATTTCAAACTGTAAACAATTCTCATTCATAGACATAGAGATGTGGAAATGAAAGTAGTTCAGCGTATCAGAAGGATGGGTAGTATGTGGGAAACAGTAGAAAATTGGAAGGTTAAGCAGAGGCCAAATTTTTACATGATTTACTAAGTAGTGCTATATATAATATATCATAAAGCATTTGATTCAATGAAATAATTAGCATATTTGATACATTATTTCCCCAGGGAGTAAAAGAGAATTAGATAATAGAAATACAGTTAATAGTAAAGATACTAGCTAGGAGGCAAGTCAATAATTCTGATAAAGATTAGGATTTCAAACTAAAGAGTTATGTTGGAGATTCATTCAATGGCTGTTTATTAAGACTCTTTAAATGCAATCAATAGTAACCGAAGCACTCTAGCTAGTACTACTCATTTCACAATCTTTGCCCTTAAAACCACAAGTTTTTTTAACTGTATTAAGTGCTTCCTACACTATCACACAAGACAGTTTTATCAAATGATTTCCTTCACAAGTCAATATTTTTCCAAACTCCTGTAACAGTTAACTTGCCACCCACTTCTAGGATCCAAAGTTATGCTACATATTGTGTATGTTTTGTTAAAGCAACACCCAGTCTTGGTAGAAATTTCTCCAGAGATCAGCCATTCAGTCAGTTCATCAAAGTCCCCAACTCCGCTCGTGCTCAGAGTTCTCTTCAAACACACTCTGCCTTCGCCAGAGCTCCCCCAAGCAATGACAA